>NC_063445.1:11967337-12267337 GCF_020379485.1 Brassica napus | reverse complement strand
GTTAGTTTCAAAGTTTAATGTGATAATATAATTGGTTTGATGGTTTGAAGTGTGAGTTTTCGAGCACCGAGATTTAAAGTGCTACATTTTTACACTTTTTTTTCTTTTTGTAACTTACATTTTACACTTTCATGGTTTAAAACATGATTTTCCCTATAAAAAATAGCCAGACTCGTATTTAAATACCTTTATTAAATTTCATTAAACATTTTAATGCCTAATTTTTTGTTACCCTATTTAATATTCAAACTAAATATTTTTCTCATTTAAATACACTTACTATTTTTTTTACAGCAACTTAAACATAATCATATAGACTTTATAAACCAAATTGGTAGCTCTGCCATCCATAAGGACAACAAACGAGAGCTGCTTCTTTGCACTGCATGCGTGACTGTCCATTTGAATTATGCGTCTGTGGTATATGAATGAGCTCTGAGCTATTAAAAATACACTTACTAATTTAAATATTAAAAGGCATATTTTTTTAAAAAAAATCCAGAATTTAGTTACTTTATTCTTAAATCTTAAAATAAAATTTGAAATTATTAAGATTTTGGTTTGAATTTTAGAGTTAAAATTTTATTTGAAACTTATAAATATTTTGATTAAATAAGCATTGCTTGGATATAAAAATGAGCACAATTTTTAAAATAAGTGTATTAAACTGAGCAAAATATTTAGCTTGGGTATTAAATTGGATAGCAAAAAAAATTTAGGCAACTAAAAAATTTAACGAAGTTTAGTTGAGATATTTATGGAATTTCCCTTTTTATTTAAGCATAAGTAAAAAAAAAATCTGGTCATATGGGTACAAGGGTATTAGAGATAGAATTGAAAGTTACGATATGGCCTTTCTTAGCCCACATAAAATTTTAAAGTCCAAAAGGCCGTATACCAAAATCATGCCCAAAACCAACTCAATTGCCGCAATGACCAAAACTACAAAGTCGACAAACAAACACCACATATCAAAATTTTAATCTTATACTTCATCCTAGGCATGGGCGTTCGGTTTTCGGTTTAGTTCCGAATCGGTTCTTTTGGTTCTAGAAATATAGGAACCGTTCGGATATCTATGAAATTCGGTTCGGGTATGGTGGGTTCTTTCGGTTTTCGGATCGGTTCGGGTAACAATTATAAGAACCGCCCAATATCAAATAAATTTTTTGTTACAATTCGGTAACGGTTTGGTTCCGGTTTTTTGGTTAATTTTGGATAATGCAGAGTAAAAAAAACAGATTTTTTGGGGTTTTCAGATAAAAATCGGGTAATTCAGATAAATTTTAAAATTTTGGATAAAAATTATTCGAGTTATTTGGTTTTTAGAATCATTTGGATAATTTTAAATACTTTACATAAGAAAAAATATTTGGGTATTTCAAATTTTCAGGTAGTTCCGTGTATAAGTAATATGTTTAGAGTATTTGGTATTTTTAATACTAAATATAATTAATATTTTAGTTATATAAATTGTATTTCAGATATCCATTCAGTTCTCGATTCGGTTTCGGTTCAATTTCAGTTTTGGTTATAGAAATATAGGAACCGTTCAATTATTTTTGAACTTCGGTTCGGTTTGGTTTTCGGTTCTCGGTTTTTATGTTCATGCTTATTTCATCCGTTTCACTTTAGTTGTCGTTGTAGAGTAAAATTTTGTTTCAAAATAATTGTCGTTTTATAATTTCAATACAAAATTTATTGATTTTATATTGGTTGAAATGTGGTTATGTGTATTGGTAATGATGTTTTTATTTAATAAATATATAAAATTAAATATTTTTTTTAATTTGTGTGTCAAAATCTAAAATGACAATTAAAATGAAACGGGCTAGTAAATCATTAGGGAAGGCTTTGTACAATTTTAGAAACACTTCCAAAAATTAATCGTACATAACATATGCTAAAATTTTAAAAGATTTCTTATACGAAAACAGCTTAGGTCTCTTATGTGTCTTGTTCTTTTTACTAATAAAGCTTTTCATGGTTATACTCTGCTTTCATTAGGACTGCAGCAAAGGGACCAATATGGCGATATTGGTATTTCTTTAATGACGTATACAGAAATGCTATCATGTTTGTGCAATCAAACACAAGTTCTCGGCACACTTCTAGGCGTTAAGGTGGAACGTAGTGCGTAAAGGTGGAGCGTAGTTGTTCCTACGCCTGGGACAGAGTTAGGATTTTTTTTGATGTTAGTTATATATTTTGTATTCCATTTTTGAAGACTAAAATGATAAAATAAGAAAAATAGAAAAAGTATTTGGAAGATACATACGATAAGGAAAAAAAAAAGAGAGATTTCAAATATAATGTTTTGTAGAGCGAAATTTTATATTCGAAGTTTTCTCGTTTGAAATTTAAAATTTATATTTGAAGAAGTTGCTACTTTTTAAAAACTATATTCAGTCTTTGGCAGTAATGATGCCCATATATAGTTTTTTCTTATAAAAAGCTCAAAAGCAAAATCTTGTCAGTTGACAAAGAAAAAGAAAAGCTGATTCTGTATGCTCTGGAGTATTACTGAATAGAAAAACATACTATAAACTGAATACTGATAAACCAATAAGGTTACCGCCTCAATAAACATAATATTATTGTTGTCTCGTTATTATTCATCATTTATAACATGGTCCGCAAATATATATATATATATATTATTGTTATCATGTTGTATATGTTCCATCTTTATCTTTATGCAAAATTTTGGTACAAGAAAAAGTTGTTATTATGGCCGTCCCTTTCATAAGGCTAGTAAAGGTAAAGCTTTAGGCCACGAAATTAGTTAAAAAATTTATGTTTATTAATGCGGTAATATTTTAGGCCACACTTAAAAAAAAAACTGTTTATATTATATTGACTTATTGTTGTAGTTAGAGTCTTGAATCTTCACTATTATGGTTTATGTTGGACTTTGCAATGTTTAAATTTTATTTTATATTTACATTTGTTATTTTTTTAATGTTCTGTTTTCTATTTTTTGTGTTACTTAAGATTAACAAGTAATAATTGTTCAAAAAAACTACTAATTTTTATTTGTTAAAATCTAAATGTTATAGATGATATTATACTAATAATTAGGTGTTGTGCCCGCATATGCGGGCATAACCATTTTACAAAATTTAAATATTCATTATTTATTTTAAAATTATCACTTTTTTTAATTATATTACCTCCAACTATATTTTAGGAAAATCTCCAAAAATCTTCATCGACGTTAATCTTATCACCAAATTTTATATTGTCACGTTTAAGTATATCTTTCATAGAAACATTTTTTCCTCGAAATGAAACTATAATAAAATATAATATTTTTTTGTCTAAACATTCTTATACTAAAAACTGATAAGATTATTGTTGGTAACTACAATTATTTTTACCTTGATAAATATATAAAGATATATATATATATATATATATATATATATATATATATATATATATATATGTATGTATGTATGTATGCATATATATCATCTTTTATTGATTTTGGATAATACCAGATAATTAATATGTTTAGATAATGATAATATATAATTAAATTTTCATTTACTCAATTATTATTTATGCAAGTTTAACTTTTATTTTTGGGTGATTTATTATTGTATATGAATATATAACTATATATATTATGAATAAATATAATTATCTAATTATTAAGCATTATAAATAAATATAATTATTCATTAAATGTAAAATGACTCTAATTACTCTAGTTTTTAATGTGATAGTTCAGATCAAAAATATCAATTGGAAACTAATAATATCACAATTTTATATTAGAGTATATTTGTTTAATTAACTAACTAATACAATATGTGAATTTTTATCATTACCAGAACCAACCAATTGAGCAAGTCGGTAAAAAAGTTCATGCCATGTTTTAATTTTGAGCTCATACATTTTAATTTACTCAGGATTCACACAAATAACGTCCATAAGACCAAGAACTTACATGTACACAGTTACACTATAGGTTTTTATTTTTAGCTATTGAGATAGAGAATTTAAGGTGGTCAGCAACCTGAAAGTCCACTTTTGGTACTGCACAAAATAATAAAAAAATAAGAAAAACCAAGGTGAAAAATAATAAATTTACGTAGAACATAGAACTTCTATGATAGAAGAAATACTTCCAACTTACAAAACCTAGATCTAACGTAAGAAATAAACACAACAAAAGAATTAATACACACATCAAAACAAAAGCAAACAACTAAGAACAACGCTATTTGATTTTAGATCTTCTTCTTTTTCTTGTCTTGGACAAACCGAAGCTCGAAATCCAAAAAGTCATATAACAAAATAGTGATGGTACAAACTAAAGGAAACTCAAGTCAAAAAACATAAGAGAATACAATTATATTTATCTAGACAATAGAATAATTCTTCTTTTATTTCCATAGCCACTGAAAAATAGGATATAAGATTCAATACGAACAAAACCACAAATAATCACATAATAAAAAAATATACATAAGATATCTGAAGCAATAGAAAGTCACTCAATATGATATAAACTAAACTAAAATCTAAAAAATAAGAGACGAATAGGTTTTATAATAATATTATCGTGTGAACAAAAAAATAACAATTGGTTAAATATGTATATATTATAATCTAGCAACATTATACAACTATTTATTAAGTAAAACTATTAACTATAATTATTAAGCATATGATAAATAACCAAAATTACTTAAATTATAGAAAACATGACAAATAAGCATAATAACCTAAAACTATGGTGAACATGACAAATCAGCAAAATCACTTCATAAATAATAGTATAGATCTAAGGTTCATCTGATTTTTTTTGTATAGAACTAACTTAATTAATTATATATATATATATATATATATATATCAGATAAGAAAATATTGTATATAACTATATTTTACAAGTAAATATAAGTAACTGTATATAAATGTGTTTTTTTTTATCAAACCATACTTGCATTTAATTTAGAAGAGTTTAAACTCCATTAAAGGAGAATACAACAAGACTGCACTGAGCCAAACAAACCAGACACTGGTAAAGTAAAAGATAGAATGGCGATACAAATCACAAAAAGAAGCCATACGAAATTGCATCACAACAGTTATATAGACATTCTGAAAGATCGCATCTAGTGTAACCCATAAGACCATACATATTGCACCATACGCAGAGAGCATTCGCTGGGAGGAAAATCCTTGCAATACCAACAATGCTTGTTCATCCAATTCACTCCATACATGAGGAAATATTGGGAAGAGAGACTGCTCCAACAAGGAGACAAGCGGGTAATCTATACCCACCATAATCATATTCATCCGGCTAAGTATACCAATGAACTTCTCTTTCAACTGCCACCAAAAAGAGAACAAATACACAGCACCAAGAACTCGAATGAAGACAATAACATGACTGTATACAATAGTAAGACTGCACACAACAGTAAGATAACTGCACATAACAGTAATAAATTGCACCGAAACAACACAAGGACCACCAAAGGTGGAAACAACAGAAGCTATGTCCATCAATACATCACCAAATAAACCCATGTTCCTCAATTCCAATGTCACAAAAAAAAAATAGCTTTCTATCCCATTCATCAGAAGAGGAATAAGCGGAAAATAACGAGTTAAGGTAAACCTGGAACACAATAAAAGGAGAGGGGAGAGCTAGGACGGAATAGGACCTACTGGAAGCCCAGTCCACGCGCTGACATGGAGACGACATGACGTCGGTATAACGAACCGGAGAAAACCCGGTAATGAGACTGCATACTGCAGTAAAAAAGTCACTGAAGGACCCAATAACAAACACCAACAAACCAGCCTCCGAGATTGAATGAGAGGAGCCCAGCTCCAGAATCCAGGAGGTCGAGGTCATAGAAGAGATAGAAGGCCTAAGAATCCTTGAATCAAAGTATACTGGAACTTGAAAAAATCTCAGATCTAGATCTAGATTCAAAAACGATTCTGTTGAAGGGGCCAGAGCGGGGAGATGAAAGGAGACGATGGAAACTTCTTCAGAGGTGAACGGTCTGTTTGAGATGGAGACTCCGACAAAGTAAAAGGGACTGCTTGAGATGAAAACTTCGACGGTTGCAGAAGATCTTTTGGAGAGAGAGGCTCTAACAGGGGAAGATGGAAAGTCGGGTGGTTCTGGAAGTTCAAGTTCCGGCAACTGACCGGACTCCATGGCGGAGGAGGGGAAGAAGGCCACAACGACCTCTGGCGAATAGGGTTTTTAGAGAGCGTTTGGTTTTTTTTTTCAAGTTTTACATATATATATATATATATATATATATATATATAAGTGTTCTAGGCCTCTAAATTCACTGGGACGGCACTGTGTGGAAGTTTGGTAAGGGCATCATTATTGGTAGGACAATTTGTAAGTCTTTAAGTTTTTTTTTTTTTTTCTTTTTTTTTTTTTTTAAGTTTTTTCTTTTTTTTTTTGATTTTTTGATTTTTTTTTTTTTTTAAAAAAAAACAATGAACCAGTTGCGGACCGCCACGCGTCAATGGTGTCCGCAAACAGTGTAACAAACGCAGTGAAAACGTTTGTTAACTAAGGACATTTTGGCATAGTTTTTAGAAAAAGGTAGTGGAGTCCACGCGTAAGAGCCCTCCCCACCATCGATAATGTTGCCTAAGGACCGAGTCGAAAGGAGGAGGAGATTGGGGAACTATGAAAACGTGTCAACGACCAAAAATTCTTTTTTTAAAGAAAGAAAACTAAAAGGCACCGACATCTTCTCATTCATTCTTCGTGGGACCTTGTGTCAGTTTTGTTTATGACTCTTAAGTTTTCTTATTTATTTGTGTTTCAAAAAAAAAAAAAAAAGTTTTCTTATTTATTTATTTTAAAACATTTGTTGACATTGCATCCACTTAACGATACGTGTCTGTTTGTAGTTAGTGAACTTCTCTTCTACCAATTCCTATCCTATTTGCCAGAACATTTTCAAATTTGCGAAGAAAATAACACTAAGATTTTGGAATTGAGAAGAGGGCAACATACCCACTAATCACCTAAATTATTTAAAGACTAAAAATGCAAAAAGTAAAGTCCCGTTCTTATAATATGTAACTTGACGATAATCAGCGCGCACGTGTGAATAAGTTTTTTATACTAATGTTCGCTCATGATTTTAAAATTTTACAAAACTATAAACTTTATCGATTGTAATATGACGAGTACAAATGTTGACCTTTTAAATATATCATCGTTGTTGAAGAGTTAACATATTACATCTTATTTTAATTATTTTAAGATTTCATATGCACAAAAGAAAATTAAATTTTGCGCCTGACACAAATCACCAAAACCAAATAAGCAACATCAATTTAAAATGACAAAAAGGGATCTGGTTATATGCTCTTGATTTGTTTACTATTGACTCTCCATAATTAATTTCATTTTCTACTTTTATAAAATTGTGCTTTCGTTCTCGTTTTTGTTGCACTGATATGAGTTTTGTTTCTTTTTTTTAAAATTTTTTATGTGAATTCGGTGAATTACATAAGTGTAAATTTAAAAAGATGGACATCTGTAAAATTTGGTTTCACTTCAGATACATATCTAAGAATCCTTTTTTTGAAGAAAATCACAAGCAAACCCTATTCACAGGTTAGTGTTCAAATCTAATATATCAAGCTGTTATAGAATATAAGTGCAAACTCGAAATATAAATGTATGTCTAGTATATATTCACCAGTTCGGTCTAATAATCATATAACTTTTGAACAACAAAACAAATTACTTGTTTTATTAACATATGCTTTTGAGGTTTAGTTACTTAAGAGTATACCGATAAAAAAAAATATAATACTTTACCATTCTAATATATATATGTAAAATATGTATAAACTAAAACTGTTTGATTTATTAAATGATAAACCATAAAACTTATAATAAATAGTTCAAATCTCTCATTCTTACAATTATAATAGCAAGATAAGGTATTAAGGAGAAACAAATATTAAACGAATGATCAAATCTCTCATTATTTGAACAAACTCAAAAGGATGTGATTGAAATCTTGTCATGATATTTCATTAAAAGTTTTTTAGGAATAAAAATCAAGACTAAATTATTTAATCTGAATGAAATAATATATACAGTATAGTACTTCCAATATTAAAAATAACTTTAAAATTTGAAGAAATGTATATCTGAGATTGCGAGGATCACATAACATATTAGAAACCAAATATTTAAAATAATTTGTATACATAAAAGTATATACATAAATCAAAACCAATAACTTTTGTTTATTTACAATCATGTTTTTGATAAATAAATCAAAACCATCATTTTATTTACTTCATATGGTATATAATTAAACTTTAGTGATATTAACATATATATATATATATAGTATATTTTAATATAAATATTTATTACTGACACTTTCTACTCATATGATTTTATTAACATTTATATATTTTCTGTAACAAAAATTTAAACCGTTTATCACAAAAAATTTAATGTGAGATTTTCTAATACAAATTTTAAAATTAAATTATTAAGATCTCAATAAATTTTCAATGCAAATTTTAAAATTAACATATTTTTATATAGTATATAATTAATTTAAATGATATTAATATATATATGTATGTAGTGTGAATATTTATTAATGAAACTTCATATCAATACGATTTATGATCATTTGTATCTTGTTTAAATAAAAAAAATTAAGCCATTGATCACAAATCGCATCCATCATCTGAATATTCAAAAATGTTATTATTGGATTTTACTAAGGGTTTGATTAGTTGAAACTGTGAATTTATTTTTTTTATTGTAGATTTTATGATATATATTTTTTTGCTATAGTTTTAACGGTCTTTTGTGATTTTTTAAATAATATAATTGGGAATATTAATTTTTTGTATTCACATATTTATTACTCCCTCCGTTTCATATTAAGTGTCGTTTTAGAGAATTTTTTTTGTTACAAAATAAGTTTCGTTTTTGATTTTCATGCAAAATTTATTAATTTTATGCAAATTTTATTTTTATATTGGTTGAAATATGGTTAGGTGTATAGGTAATATTATTTTTTTATAGGAAATGTACAAAACTAATTGTTTTTTTAATCCGTGTGCCGAAACCTAAAACGACACTTATAATGAAACAGAGGAAAGTAATAAATTTCTATAGCACTATTTTATGATGTAAGAAAATTACTGTCTCTAGCCAAAGAAAGGTCAGATGTGGATTTCAAGAAAACAAAAAAAAATGATTGTTGAACTTTATGGCTGTAGAAATATTTTTAGCCGTCCACAGTCGCAAAAACACTAACCGGAGTTACCAAACAACCTCTAAAAATAAATAATTCATGAGATCTTGACCTTTTTCAACAATACATAATGTCATTTAGGTATTATCAATATTTAATTTTAAGTATACTAAAGTATTCTGATCTCCAACAAATAATAGTAATGTTTTTCATCACATTAACGTTTTACAAAAAACACCATAGCATGTATTTCCTTATATTTGAGAAAATAATTGTAATTCACCATCACTTATTGTGTTCTCGATGGTGTTCATATAATTTTCTCAATTCATACAATATACAAAAACCTACAACCATCTAGTATTTATTAATAATACATAAATAATTAATATCTTATTTTAAAAGAGAATTTTCATGTTTATCACTTTGTTGTTATCATTATTCATGTTTACCATCATTAAAGATATATTTTCAAAAATATTTTCTTCGTTAAGAGGCAAAGACTCTTATACCCTTACTCTATGTATAAAGAAATTATTT
This sequence comes from Brassica napus, assembly GCF_020379485.1. Taxonomy (NCBI): domain Eukaryota; kingdom Viridiplantae; phylum Streptophyta; class Magnoliopsida; order Brassicales; family Brassicaceae; genus Brassica; species Brassica napus. The sequence continues at coordinate 12,257,552 of NC_063445.1, read as the reverse complement.
AAATAAATAAAAATAAAAATTTGTTTTTTATGTTTCCGAACTATACTTTTTCAAATTCGAACTTTTTTATAAAATTTATTTTTGAATTTTTCAAATTTTCTTTTTGAAATTCGAAAATTCGTTTTGAAACTATTTTTAAAAATTTTAATTTTTTTAAGTATTTGTTTATATATTTATTAGAACCCTAGATTACTTAACCCTAAAGTTTTTTTTTTTGAAACATTTAGCCCTAAAGTTATAAAAAAAAATTTCTCTTTTAAAAGTGAAGGTAAAAGTGGTTAAAGTAAACATGAAAAGTGGTATTATGAATGTGGTATTTTTGGCAATTTTCTTATTTTTAAAGGTTATTCTAAGACACTTAACACATTATAAATAATGTTTAATTATAAATAAAATCATACTTACAATATTTATGATTCTAAAGCAATGATTTCAAAAGAAATTCAATGATTTTGAATAGATATTTTATATTTTTTTCATTTTGTTATCATTAACTCATAAATATTGAATTAAATATTCAAAATAACAATCTTCTAAAAACAAAAAAAAAACTAGAATGTCTATTTTTTACATTTCAATATCAATATTTGTCAGATTCATCCACCTCTAATATTTGAATTTCCATTATAACCTTTTTACATTTTCAATATCAATATTTATCATATACAGAAATAATACCAAAATAAAAAGAGAAAATAATTTTTTTTTTTGCATAATTAGATCAAGCGATCAAGAAATCCTTATTTAACTATTTGAATGTGACTAGATACTATTTTTAAAGTAAATCTTTACTTTAAATGTTAATTTACTCTATATTACATTATAAACTTACCAATCAAGTGGAATATTATTTATTATCATTTACTCTTATCACGTATTTAAAGGAAAAAATATAATTTCTAAAGTAAAAGAGAGAAATGTAAGAAATGAAAATTGGAGGAAAAAATAAATTTGAGAAAATAGGGAAAAAGAAAAAAAAAATGTATTTATTCCCAACAAATCAGACACAACATGATTAGTCTCTTGAATTTTGGATTGTGTCACATCACCTTTGCTAAGATCAAACATGGTAGTATGGTACATGTTGAAAACACGTTATTTTAAATAATATTTTATATAAGAAACTGAAATATCAAAAAAAAAAAAATGTAGTTGTTTTTAAAAGTAAAGTCTGGCGTGGGGGTTCTTCTAGACAGACACAAATACGCAGAGAAAGGAGCGCCCGCCCTGAGAGAAGTGAGAAGAAACGCAAGATTAAAAGAGAGAACGAGACTTCTCTCGCTGTTTCTTCTTCTCAGATCACCTTTTAGCTCCCGATTCGTCTCTCTCTCATTCTTCTCCGCCGTTAACCACAAGGTATCATTCTCTCTCTCTCTCTCTCTCGCTGTCGTCAATCTGTTTTATTGGTTGATCTTGAATGATCTCGGAGGTTTTGATTGTTCCGATGAGAATGAAACTTTCTTACCGTGTTCTGTTGCGTCGAAAAGTTCTGTGTTTTGAGACGATTCTTGGTTCTACGAACCCTATTTTACTCTCTGATTGCGTTTTGGCTGGTTTCTCTAGAAAACTAGGTGCGAAAAGGCATCTTATTTCGCAATCTTCTTTTATATTTGGTTAGATTAGTTTCCTAAAGTGATATATTTCTATATTCGGACCAACCCTTGTCAGTAAAGTGATCAACTTTCCAGTTTGTAAATATTCGTTAATTAATGCTAAATCTATTCTTCCTCTTCTTTAAATCCTGGTTCCTAGGGTAAGCCTTTAGCTTTGAAAACATTTGCTGGTTCTAATTCGAACGCTGTTAGTTTCAAGTCTTGATTTTGCTTTTGTGACCTTTAATTAAGTGATGTGTGTCCTCATGTTTGATTTTTTTTTGTTTGTGTGTGCAGTGTACAGAGGCTGGAGCTGGGGAAGAAAAGGATTGTCTATGGAGGGAGACGGCGCAAAAGGTTTGGCATGCCAGAAGACTTTGGATGGGAAGGCGAGTAACGGGAATAAGGCTGTTCCTTCTTGTTGCCTCAAGGCCATGTCTTGCTTACCTGAGGAAGATGCTAAATGCCACTCCACTGTTGTTTCTGGATGGTTCTCCGAGCACTCTCGCTCCGGTACTTTTTTTTTTCTACTTGTCAAGCTTCTCTATTTATTCAGAACATTTGTCTTATTTTTGCTTTTTTTTTGTTCTTAATTGAATGCAGGGAAAAAAGGCGAAGCCGTCTATTTCAACAACCCTATGTGGCCAGGTAGGTCACTTGTTGATAGCTTGTTTTTGTTGCTTTTCAGTATCTTAATACTACCTTATGCTTGTCTGTGTATGAGGTTCTACTAGGTTATGTGCTATGCAATGCTGTTTTGTGTGTTGATTGCAGGTGAAGCACACTCACTGAAAGTTGAGAAAGTTCTGTTCAAGGACAAGTCAGACTATCAGGAAGTCCTAGTGTTTGAGGTTAGAAATATAGCTTATTTCGTTAGACTTGCGTATTTTGTAATGCTTATGGTTTAGGAGGATGACCTCATTTTTTTGTTCTTGGTTTTGCAGTCAGCTACCTACGGGAAAGTGCTTGTTCTAGATGGTATTGTACAGCTGACTGAAAAAGATGAATTTGCATATCAGGAGATGATAGCCCATCTTCCTTTATGTTCCACACCTTCACCTAAAAATGTAATTTCTCTCACCTTAAAAGTTTTGTCTCTCTGGTTGCCTATAGCTCCTTCAAGTGATCAAAGTAAAATTATGTATAGTTTGTGATGATTGAGGCACAATGTGCTTACCTGTTTTCAGTTCGTGTGTTCCTATTAGATCTCATGAGATATATCTTCTCGCCAATGTTGACTGTTGAAACATTGATTCAGCTCAACATTGATGGCATGTCAAGCATATACGATTTTGATACTTTTTGGTCTTTTTTAGTGGAGGTTATTGGTTGGTGTATTTTGATGGATTTGAAAATCCAAACTAAATCTAGTGTTATTGGTTCTGTGATTTTAAAATACGTATTGAAATCATGTGTTATTCGTTTAATGATTCATAAATTCTAATTCAAATCAAGTATTATTCAATCATACGGATTTACTAATAGATTTGATTTCATAATGTATTTGAATGGATTTGCATGGATTTCTTTGTTAAAAATACAAAGACCCAAATCCAAGGGAAAACCTCCGGATTTGTAAATACTAATCCGAGAGAATTTGAAAATTTGTATATTTTACTTGGATTTATAAATACTGTATGGATTTCTAAATCAATCAAAATATATAAACCAATAACACCTTAGGCTAGATTTTGGCTGTATAAATATATTTTGTAGGTTCTGGTTGTTGGTGGAGGTGATGGTGGTGTTCTCAGGGAGATATCTCGCCATAGCTCTGTTGAGGTTATTGACATCTGTGAGATAGACAAGATGGTTATTGATGTAAGTATAATGGTCTTGTTGTGATCATATAATAAATATGAACACTTTTAGGTTTGTGCTCTATATCTCAGAAAACATGTGATTGCTTTGATCTTGTAGGTGTCTAAGAAGTTCTTTCCCGAGTTAGCGGTTGGATTTGAAGATCCTCGTGTTCAACTTCACATTGGTGATGGTAATCAAAGCATTCTTCAACTCCTTCCCAGTTTCCAAATCTATCTGAAATTTTCACTGTGTTGATAATTGGATATCACTTTCTTTTGGCAGCTGTTGAGTTCCTTCGCAAGTCCCCTGCAGGGAAGTATGATGCCATTATTGTCGATTCTTCAGATCCTGTTGGTATGATTCGCTTTGGATAAGAACTTGTTGCAGATGCAAAACTCTTGACGCTTTTGTTTTACCTATATAATAATAATAATCTCAGGTCCTGCTCTGGCGCTTGTTGAGAAGCCTTTCTTTGAAACTCTAGCTAGAGCGTTGAAGCCTGGAGGAGTTCTTTGCAACATGGCGGAAAGTATGTGGCTCCACACTCATCTCATTGAAGACATGATCTCCATTTGCCGCCAGACATTCAAAAACGTTCAGTACGCGTGGAGCAGCGTCCCAACTTATCCAAGGTAACTTTAACTCATACTTTTCTTCTAATCACATTTTCCTGGTCTCGTCTTACTAATGAAGTGAAGCCAACATCTTTGTACTGTAGCGGCGTGATTGGTTTTGTCTTGTGCTCTACCGAAGGACCTGATGTTGATTTCAAGAACCCTATCAACCCTATTGAGAAGCTAGACGGTGCCATGACCTATATACGAGAAATGAAGTTTTATAACTCTGATGTAAGTTCTTTAACACAACTTTGACTTCTGTAGATTCTCACTTGAACAAGATTCTAATCTCTCTTCCTTTCCAAAACAGATGCACAGAGCAGCTTTTGCATTGCCTACATTCCTCAGGAGAGAAGTGGCTTCACTTCTCGCTTCTTCTTCTTGACGTCTGTTTGACTTTTAACGGCTTTCCTATAAAAACTCTAAAAAGACGAATGAATAATGAGTGTCATAGGAGGCTTTGTATCTCTTACTAAGCTCACTCCTTTACATTAAAAAACTTCTATTTTCATATATTATCTTTCATGAATCGTTTTGGGTGTTTTCATAAGTCAAATCATATACAGTAATCATCACTATTGAAATCTGGTTCTGCTGGTTTCTGAAGCAGCATTCGTTCCGGCATCCTCGGCTTCCTTACCGACCCGCTCCTGCGTATAGTCCTTAAGATATTAGCAGCAAACCGCGACGCATACATGGTGGCGCCGAGGCTCGGGGAGCTTCCACAAGCTTCCTTAGCCAAAGCGTCCTGCAACCGATTCTCTTCCTCTTTAAGAGACTCTTCCAGCTTCTTCTTCACGTGTCTTCTCCACGCGGCTTGTATGAAGCAAGCCGCCCAAGTCCTCCACTGCTGCGAGTAGAACCTGAAAGTATGTCTCAGCTGTTTGCTGTGAAGCCGTCTGAACTGAGAAGCAACGAACTTGAGGTCATCAGCTTTAAGCGCGAAAGCTTCGACCTCCACTAGAGCTCGAACGGTTCTCGTTGAGATTGGGAGGTTTGAGGATGTGTGTGGGTCTAAGGCCCATGTTAGAAGCTCCTCGCCGCAGAAATCGCCGGCTCCGAGGTGCTCTGAGTTGAAGAAGCCTGTTCTTCCACCGTTTGTTGTCATCGTTAGAAGCTTCCCGCGCATTATGAAGAGCATCTCGTCTACGGGGTCTCCTTCTCTTACGATGTAGCTTTCCTCTGTGTACAGCACTGGTTGCAAACGGTCGCATAGAGCATCGAGAAGCTGCTCGTCCATTTTCTCGAACATCGGGACCTGAAACCGATGAAGACATGAGTTGACACTGAGAAAAAAAGAGAGGAGATGAGTTGTGTTTTACCCTCATGAGAAGGGCGAGACAGAGATGGCGTTTGATGTCACGTCTAAGGTCTTTAGGGAGATTACTAAGAAGATTCTCTTCGTCAACGCCTCTAGTCTCTTGCCACTTGTACTGCTCGTATCTCCTGATTCTTTTTCTCAGACTCTCAGGGAGCAAACGGTGAGCCATCCACTGCTCAGCGTCTCTTCTCTTGACTCTCATCTCCTCCAACCTCGTGGTTGTTGATTGCAGATACGTCTGCACGTTTTAGTTTACTTGCACCAATAAGCAATTGATTTTGCAAACAATGTAAGCACACATAAGATGAAACGAACGAGACTAACCTGCATGTTACCAATCAAGAAGGAGAACAAAACCAGCCCTGAGATAGAAATGAAGACAGCAAAACAGATCTCCCATATGTACGTACTTGTTTTAAGGTTTTGACCGAGCGAACTGGATCAAGAAACACACACAAACAAAGATTCAAGAACTTGTTGCTGTCTTCTGTGCATATATATGATACAATCTCTCAGTACCTGAGGTTTTGAAGACCCCACCAGAAGCAGTAAAAGAACTTCTGAGGGAAATCTTGAGATTCCACTACACCAGACTGAAGAGCGTTAAGGAATATCCCAAAGTCGAAAAGCGTTGTGTTTGGCGTCTGAACCGGACAAGACGCATTGAGGAAAGCATTGCCTCCTGCAGCTTTATGGTCACAATACAGCGAAGTGATATCGCAGATATTCCTGTTTCTGTTGCACGCTTGTTTCCAACACACGGTTTCGCGCTCGATAGAGAACAAGTACCAAAAAGCACCAAACACCTGCAACAAAACTTACATGTTTATGCTCTGATCCTGAACAACGGGTTAGAAACGAAGTAGGACTCACATGACTAGCAAGCATGTAGAGGAAGAGATTGAAAGCAGCTCCCGCCCAAGCTGTCTCGGTTAGTATCCCTGAGGTTCTTGTAACTTCCTTGTAGAGCGGATAGATTCTGATAAACCTCGGTATGTACTGGAAGAAAACAATGAACTTCAACAGATTCTTCGTGTTCAAAGACCTTGAGCCTCTCATATGCGGAATAATAATCAAAATCACCACCTGAGGGAAAACGATCATTAGTGGCTTGGAGATACAAGTAGAAAGAACCAAATCAATCTCAATTCTCACCTGTGGAAGTGGAAGAACAGCGAGAATGTCAATAATGAAATGAGAAGACAAGTAACGCATAGCGATCTGCCTCGTATCCTCAACAAGAACACCTCTCCCAAAGACACGAGAAGAAGGAGCGATGAAGCCAGTACGGAACTGGAAAATGATGTGAATCACGTAGAAGACATCAGTGAAGGAGCGCAAGACGCTAGCGGTTATCTCCATCTTGTTATCAAGACCGAGACACTTCTTGGCGTCGTCGACCACGGGGACGTAGAAGAAGAGAGGGTCGAGAGAAACGGCGACGATGCAAGCCAAAACGAAGATCTTGTTCCATCTCTGAAGGAACGGTCCCTGCGGGTCGAGGATCTTGTGAGAAGAATCGATCCCTTTGGATACGGCTTCTTTGAAAGAGTAGGACTTGTATGTTCTCCTGAACGTTTTGATCCTCGCCGAGCTTCTGTGGAACTTGTCGGAGATTGAGCTTATCGTTCTCCGGAAGATTCCGTTTGGTGGCTCGTTTCTCCCGGAGTATTCGACGTCGGAGGTCTTGTCGGACGTCCAGTCCTGAAACCTGATCCAAACAAGTGAAGAAACAAATCGATTTTTTTAATGTTTCGAGAATTAGAATTTTCGAGGAGACAGATGTAAAGAAGTGAAGTGGGTTTTGGTTTGGGAACACTTACCTCACAAACTTCTCCTGTCGGAAATTCATTTGTCGGAGAATAAATACTTCAAATCGTAGAGATTGCACCTTCTTATGAAGACAACAGCGAGTACCTTCTTCTTCTTTGTCAAATTTCAAAACTTTTTTGAGTAAATTTCGAAGTAGAAATCAGACAGAACACGGACAAGTGTTTTGTTTCCGCGAATCAAGTAGATTCGAGGACAACAAGAACTATAAAAAAGGGAGAAAAAAAATCACTGTTTGAACCCAACAACCAAAAAAAAAAAGGGTCGAATCTTTGTTTTGTTTTTCCTCGGAAAGAGCGAGAAAGACAAAGATTGAAGAAGAGAAAAAACGAACCCAGAAACAAAAGGAGAGAGAGAAAGAGTGATGATAATGGAGATGGAAGAAGAAGATATTGAATGATGAAAGCGAAGCCTTTTTCGGAAGACAGAGAGGACGCGAGGAGTTTCCACGAAAGTCACAGACTTTCCTGAATTTTAATAATTTTTCCTTTTTTTTTGTTGCTAATTTCTAATATTTTTCACTGTTTTTGTGAGTTTTTTTTCAAGTCATCCTAAAAAGACAGTTATGCTCTCTGCAACTCCTTTGATATTTTAAAGATCTGGAACCAAACCTGCACAACTAACTTATATGAGTGACTGTGAATTTTAGTAAGAAATCCAATTTTAAACTTAGTTTTAATTGATAACTGTATTTTGAATTGTGTAATAATTAAAATTATAGTAGAAGAATATGTTGAAAGATTTATCTCTACACCAATATACAGTATGTTTTCTTTGCTAACTAATATGTCATATATTTATGTATATTTTCTAGTTAATGCGTTTTGATTGCTTACATTTTCCTATTTTCCATATATAAAAATGTATATGTTGTTTAGTTATGGTATTAAAAAAAAACTTATGAATGTAATCTCCCAGATAATTAGGATATAATGAAGATTTGTTATTCTAATATTCTTTGTAAGGTGGACATTCCTAAAGATTTTTGTTATGTTCCGGTTATTTGGATTTAGATTTTAATTTATTTTCTACAACAATATATTTCACCTGTAACTACTTTCTTGTATTACTTTGGTTTGGTTTGGTTTGGTTTGATTTTAAATTGTTTGATGTGGTTTAGGTTTAGTTTTACACAAAATATAATAAAAGTATAACTAATTAATATTATATGTAGTGTATAATTCTATATACTATAAATTAAAAATATATTTAATGAATTTTGGTTGATCTGGTTTATCTTTTATTCGTTGATTCAGTATAAAGGTTTATATTATATTGGAAATACATTATAATTCGGCTTGGATTCCAAAATTTTGGTTTAGATTCGATTTGATTTTTTACCCAGTTCTATAATAATAATAGAATATAAACAAATTTGTTAGATCTTTTTCTGTATGATCATCTACTATAGTCTGACTATAGACATTTATCTTTTGAACAAAAGCTTACTAGAAACATATTTTAATGTATGAATTTTCATCATTTTCTTCTCATTCGTGTATCAGAAACATATATATCCGCTGGGTTATGAAAACCCCACTTGATTGAAAATTTCTTGATATTTCAGCAGGTATGAAGCAAATTTAATCGAAGCAAATTTATCACTTAATTAGGAGCTTAGCTTGCATACATGTTAATCATGCATGAATGCACTTTTTAATTAAATTTCAAGGTAGGCTAGGTTTGATCATGTTTATTGCTTAATCTAAAGTAAACGAATTATATGTAGTAGAGATTTAAATCCTCAAACATATTTTATCCCGGAAATGAAAGCTAATTTAAAGTTCAGGACGGATCATATTAGTTTTCTACAATTTTGGAAATACCTAAATGAATGTCAAGCTGTAACTTTCCATCTGGAATGATCACAATCGTTGGTTATACACGAGCATTCACTGCTACGTTCACCTGAAAAACAACTTTCAAATGCATATAAATGGTCTTTCAAACAGAGAGGCGTATAATGGCCATATCAAGTTTTTAACATTTATTATCTTAGCCAAAAATGAATAAATAACGTATTATTATCAGTTTTCAAACTTGTGATAGATATTTAAAAATGAATTATTAGCAGGAAAAGAAATCTAAAACAACAACAAACAACTTCAGAAGATGCAAAAAAACTTCAGAAGATGCAATAACCAAAGACAAAGGCAATGCAAAGTAGACTAAAGCAAAACAAAATTCAAAACTAGAAGACTAAAAAGAAGCAGCTATGTCAGAGTAAAATTCAGCTCACCATAGGAGGTCTTCAATTAAGAAATTGGCTTGCTGAAAATCCGGTTAAAAAATATTAGACTTCAACACATACGAACCTGAGAAAGAAACATCGACAGCCACAAACCCCGTTCAACATCGACAGAATTAACATTGCAGTTCCATACATCTAGCAAACATGGATTTGGAATAAAACAGCATTGAGATGAAACTGACATTTACGATCTTTACAAAATTTGCGGCTCTAATGGTTACTGTGCCATAAACATGTCACCGGTTACGATATGTAATTGTATTAGAAGGTTTGAGTCGAAGAATACGCATGCATAGGCGTTGGATCACCCTCGGGAATTCCCCTGAGGTTTTGTTATGGGAGAACATAAGATGTATGTGTAGACACTGAGATGCAAAGACATGAATATTTCAGAGTTTTCTTTTTTTTTTGTGAAAAATATATTTTAGAGTTTGTCTTGAGTCAAATCACACATACGTTCGATATATTGAACATTAACCACATGTATATTAGTTTTTTTTATATATTTGAAAATCGGTGCTAAAAATAGGTAAAAAGTCTGAAATAATCAAATTAAGGTGATGGACTTTTACAGTAACAACAACATTCCTTCAAATAACCTTATAAAATGTGTCAAAAAACCTCATAAAATAGTTAGTAATCAGAAAATCAAAACATTAGTTTCAAAAAAAAAAAATTAAACATTTTGATCTTTTCTGAAATTAACATTGTAATTTTCTTTTTCTCCTAAATTTTCATTTGTTATTTTTCTGGCAAAGTATTTTATTTTATTTAAACTGTAAATGCCAGGCTTTTCTTTGTTTATTGACCATGAAAAAAAAAAATCAAAGGGATGATACAAGTTATTGCCCGTGAGTATGTGTCGAACCCACGTGATCTCCTCCTCTTTTTCTTCTCCTTTTACAACATTTCTTGCTCCACAATTTCAAACCGTTACGTGTTAAATAAATTTGTTTGACCACATCCAAAACGAAACACAGGAAAAAAGTTTAAGACAGCTAATTGATAGTATTTTAATTAAGTGACAGAGACCGTTGACTGTGTCGTGTCCCTTCTCGTACGGTTGTCTTATAATTCCCATTTCTCAGCCGTTGGATCCAGAGAGAAGTCTCAATGTTTTCTTTGTCATAGTTTATCAAATTATACAACAACGCACTTCATAATTCAAAATTCTGAAAACGAGGTCAACTCTTTTCTTAATTGATTATAAATTTATATAGACTAGTTGAGTATTAACATCGAGTTCAAAATTAGTAAGACCTTTGAATATGGACGATGAGTCAAGCTAAAAATCAGGTCAACTGTTATAGCATACTCCATCTGTTACATATTAAATATTATTTTAATATTTTCTTTGTTACATAAAAAATGACTTTCTATGATTTCAATGCAATTCATACTTATTTTTGCCTCATTATTAATTGTAAAATGCATTGATTTTATAAATAAATATATTTATCTAAAATAATATTAGTTAAATAGATAACACTAATGAGAACATAAATGTATTTTAATCAGTTTCTTAATATGTATGAAAAATGTGTAAGTGACATTTTTTTATGAAATAGAGGGAGTATGTAATTATTACAGTAAAAATACAGTTGCTTTAAAAGATATTTTTCTCCTCAATTGAGTACGCAACTTATATTCTTACTTTTAACCGTTTACTAGAAATATGTTTTAAGTGAAAAATACATATTTCTAAAACATATTTCTTATCTTTAACCATTTACTAGAAATGTGTTTAAACTAAAAACATATTTACCATTTACCTTTTTAAAAAATGTAAGTAAATTTTAACGGTAATTTTTTTTGACCGTAACTAATTAAAAAAAACCGGAAATCCTTTTGAAAATAAGCTCTTAACATCTATTCATTATTATTATTATTTTTAAAATTTAAATATTATATTAATATATAAAGACAACCCGAACCGGGAATCCATAAATAATACATTTTTGAATCAAACAAAACAACCGCTTCTACCCTAACCCCATGAGGTCCCCTTACACAAACCTAACGGTGTGGTTCGCTAAAGAAGCTAGAGTATATGCAGGATTATTTTCCGTTCTCAACCGAAGTAGGCATAGCTCGAGGAAGTGGAATTGATGTAGAAATACCCACATATCATAGTTTCCCAATCCTAAAAGTATGTACAATCATCTTAGCTTACCTTCCTACCGGAGTAGCTGGATCCTGATGACCATGGTCGGATAAAAAAATTCAGGGACCATAACATTTATCAAGAATGTTAGTAATTTATTTTAATGATTTGGATGACTATGTCCGTTGTCCAAAAAAACAGGAGGACTATGTTCATATATATAGCTAGCAAAAAATTTAAGGGTCAAAACCAATGTTTCACTGTGCTTGGTCCAAATCTGTCCCAGCTGATAACTTCATCAATCATGGAATCGACTTGTTCTCTGAAGCGCCAATCAACCAAACAAACGGGAGGAGACTCAAGGCCTACCATAAATAGCAATACCTGCAACATCCGACAAAAACAATTCACTCTCAGATTGAAAAACAATTTGGAAAAGAAGAACCATCAAGCACTCGAACATAACTGATTACTGCGTTTATACACACAACAATTAACTTAATGTGTATGCTAGCACAATCGAATGGTACATTGATGCAACACCTTAAGATCGAATCCACACAGATGTAGCGATCTATAACACTAAAAATACACAAACTTCCCTAATCTAAGAAAATAAGAAGAAGTTAGGATCCAAGAAATGTAAACGAACTTTGAAGAAGAGTACATGGGAATAAAATTTCTGGGTGACGAGTATCTCAACAATGGATCATAAAATAACATTAAAAATAAAACAAAATTAAAAACACACACACTTACAAAAAGATTTGTGTTACGTTTTGGATATTTTTGTTTATAAATAGGATAATTTTTGTATTTCCCAAACCACAATAGAAATATCATATGCTTATTATTTTTTTGTTAAATCTCATTTTTATACATATTAATAATAAACAATATTTTTATTATTCATTTGTTTTGAATAGGTTAATGTATAAATACTTCATTATTATTTGTTAATATTTCATTTATTGTATTGAAAATTATACTACAACTTATACATCAAAGATTTATCAGTTATCAGTTTTAGTAAAATGGTAACTTTTAAACTAAAGATTTTACTGCAATTTCATAAAACTACAGATTTTACCACATAATTCATTACTACAATTTACATCGAATTATAATACATATTCCAATTTAACCTTGATACTAGTGTCACCAATCAGAACCTTAATGCAAATGGGATTTGCTGAAGTACACAACTTACGTGATGGGTAATGAGATTCACGAGGTAAAGGGAAGAAAAGGCTTAGTGTCTATGAGTGTCTGTTAGAAACAAAAGCAGAGTGGACTATTGGAAACAAAACATCTGCAGTATGGGTTGTAGAAGAGCTAGAGGAAATTATTGGTCAAGTGGAGTTCCAAAAGTGGGAAGAAAGACAATGCAGAGTCGCAGACAACCCAAAAGCTTGGGGTGGGCAAAAAAACCAAACTGAACCAAACCAAACCGTGTTCTTTACATAATTCAATTGGTTCATGTTTTACCCAACCCTATTGGTTTGGTTTGGTTTTAAACCGAACCAAACCGATAATCCAATATATTTATCTATTAATAAATAATAGATATATATTTATATTAACATTGTGAAATTATTTAGTAATGGAGCGGAAGTACCGTTTTAGTAACCGATAACACGATGATCCTATTTAGTCTGAGAATGCCTAAGATCAAAGTCTTCTTGTGATCGTTGAGAACACCTTTGTTCTAGCCGATTGCAAGGATTCAAGAGATGTTGTAAAACAAAGCTCTAAGTTTTTATAAAATAATAATCAAAATTGTGACTCTTACAAATCAAGAGCTCACTATTTATACTAATAAGAAAAGACCTAAGTCCTTATCTAACCTTCTTTCCTAAAGTCTTTAATCATTATCTTTCTAAATATTTAAGAATACTAATGTTTATCTATAACAAGAATAAAAAGGAAACTATAAAACTAAAACCCTGATGGGGAAAGTCACACGGCGCAGCGGAAATACTAATGGTCGTGTTCCCCTGACCTTGTGCGAACCTGTGAGGAAAATACTTCGACGATGGCAAGATATCAAAGTTGCGATAACTAAATGAGACACACAATTTTTACGTGGAAAACCTCCTCGATGTGAGAAGGAAAAACCACGGGACCGTAGTCCACTCAAAAATCCACTATATAAATGGTATGAGTACAACCACGTCCTCCCTGTTCAACAGCATGAACAGAACAGAGAGTCTAGCTACAAATAGCTATCTCCAACACAAACAACAACAACAAGAGAGCAACACAAAGCTTCAAAACCGGCAGCAACCAAACGACCTCAGCTCACAAAGATTCCGGCTTCCAGAAACTAATCCAACCGTAAAAATCCAAGATAAACAAGTCTAAAATACCTCTGCCAAATTTCAGCTCAAGAAGAGAAGATCTCACCGTTGGATTTACCAAACACCCAAGACTGCTCTGCTGAAGAACTATGGCGACCAGCTTCAAGAAAACCCAGACAACAGAAGATCCAACCGTTGAAATTCAAATCTCTTCGGTGAACCTCTAACCCACTGACTGAAGAAGCTTCCCACAAAATATCAGCCCGATCAGGATCCGTTTGACCCTCCAAATCCAGTCTTGAAATCACCTTACGAGTTTTCTCCTTCTCTCTTCTTTCTCTCTTTTGTCTCTCTCTCTAAACTCTATTATTGTGAGTCTACAGTGCAAAGGGTCATGAGAATTATTATTATGTCTCATGCCCACTTGGTTCTCTCCATCTAGGAGGGACCCAACAAACTCCCCCTCCGACTAGATGGAAGAAACAGCCATTCCGGCTATCTCTCGGCATACCTCAAGCTTCCCCCTCGGTAATGACTCCATCATCATATCAGCTCCATTATCATCCGTATGAACTTTCTCAAGTTCCACTTCCTTTGAAGCAACCACATCACGTATCCAATGATACCTCCTCTGAATGTGTTTTGACTTCGAATGAAATGTAGAATTCTTCCCGAGACAAATAGCGCTTTGACTATCACAAAGCAACACATACTTTTCTTGCTTGAAACCGATCTCTTCACAGAAGTTCTTCATCCACAACAGCTCTTTACAAGCTTCAACTGCAGCAATGAACTCTGCCTCAGTGGTAGATAGTGCAACACACTTTTGCAACCTTGACTGCCATGCCACAGCTCCACCCGCAAATGTTACCAAGTAACCCGAAGTAGACTTGCTAGAATCAGCATCTCCAGACATGTCAGAATCAGTGAAACTGACCAGCAAAGGCTTCTTACTCCCAAATGTAATCTTCAAATCAGAAGTCCCTCGGAGATATCTCAAAATCAACTTCACAGCATTCCAATGTTCTCTTCCCGGATTGGAGAGAAACCTGCTGACAACTCCAACGGCGTAGGCTAAATCTGGTCTTGTACAGACCATGGCATACATCAAACTACCCACTGCAGAAGCATATGGAACCTTCGCCATATCTTCCTTCTCCGCATATGTCTTCGGACTTTGTTGACTGCTCAGTCTTAAGTGTGGAGCAAGAGGAGTACTCAACACTTTAGACTTGTCCATGTGAAACCGCTTAAGTACTTTTTCAATGTACTTCTCCTGAGATAAGTGAATCAGCTTCTCACCTCTATCTCGAATAATTCTCATACCAAGAATCTGTTTCGCTCGACCCATATCTTTCATGGCAAATGACTCATTGAGCTGCTCTTTCAACTCCTTAATTTTGTCCATGTTCCTGCCCACAATCAACATATCATCGACATACAGCAACAAGATGATAAAATCATCCTCACCGAACACCTTCACAAATACACAATGGTCTGAATCAGTCTCTGCATAACCATGCTCCCCCATAACAGACTTGAACTTCATGTACCACTGCCTTGGTGCTTGCTTCAATCCATAAAGGCTTTTCTTCAAGCGGCAAACCAAATTTTCTTTGCCCTTTTTCACATAGCCTTCCGGTTGGTCCATGTAGATCTCTTCCTCCAAATCACCATGAAGGAAAGCAGTCTTCACATCCATTTGCTCAACCTCTAGATCAAGGCTCGCTGCCAATCCAAGTACAACCCGAATGGATGACATCTTCACAACAGGAGAAAAGATTTCATCATAATCAATTCCCTTCTTTTGGCTGTAGCCTTTCACAACCAATCTAGCCTTGTGTCGAGGTGGCAAATTATCATCCTCATGCTTAATTCTGTACACCCACTTATTAAGCAGAGCCTTCTTGTCCTTAGGCAATTCCACCAACTCAAAAGTATGGTTCTCCTCAAAAGAATTCATCTCCTCATCCATGGCTCCAAACCACTTATCCTTGTGTTCATCCTCCAAAGCTTCATCATAGCTTTCAGGCTCTCCCCCATCAGTAAGTAATACATACTCACTAGGATCATACCTTGTCGACGGTTTAAGACCTCTCTCAGATCTTCTAACAATAGTGGGTTGGTTCTCAGCAGCTGGTGTCTCACCATGATCGTCACCATGATCACCACTACCATCTTCATGTGCGGGAGCATCTGCACTGGGTGTATTATCCTGAACTTCAACCTCAACCTCACCGTCAACCGATGTAGAAGGAGTAGCCTCTGTATCAATCAAACCCTCAAAAATCTGAGTTGGATTTTTGGACTTGTCAATGTCCTTAATCGTTTGATCTTCCATAAACACAACATCTCTGCTCCTTACGAGCTTCCTCTCAACGGGATCATAAAATCTGTACCCGAACTCATCATGACCATAACCGATGAACACACACTGCCGCGACTTCATCTCAAGCTTCGATCTATCAACCTTGGGAATATGAACAAATGCCTTACACCCAAAGACCCTCAAGTGACTGTAAGAAACATCCTTACCAGTCCAAACCCTCTCTGGAACATCACCATCCAATGGAGCACTTGGTGACAAATTCAGCACATGAACCACCGTGTTCAAAGCTTCTGCCCAGAAAGTCATCGATAAGCCTGACTGTGAGATCAAACATCTCATCCTCTCGACAATCGTTCGATTCATCCTTTCAGCCAACCCATTTAACTGTGGAGTATGAGGTGGCGTGAATTGATGCCTTATTCCATGCTCTTTGCAATAAGCATCAAATGGTCCAAGATACTCTCCACCATTATCACTGCGGATACACTTCAGCTTCTTCCCCGTTTGTCTCTCAACCAATGCCACAAAGTGCTTGAAATATCCCAGCACCTGATCCTTCGTCCTCATAGGAAATACCCACGACTTCCTTGAATGATCATCAATAAAAGTCACATAATATGATGCGCCACCAAGAGATCTTGTCTTCATTGGACCACACACATCTGAGTGTACCAAATCCAGTACCTCGGTTTCCTAGAAGGTGCGGAAGACTTGAAAGATACCCTGTGTTGTTTTCCCGCAAAGCAATGCGAACACTTCTGTAGGTGCAAACCAGAGATTCCTGGAATCACCTCATTCTTAGACAACACAACCATTCCCTTCTCACTCATGTGACCGAGTCTCTTATGCCATAACTCCATGGCATTATCATTCTCCACCGCATTAACAATATCTTTGGAGACCTTAGCCTGCATCCAATAGAAAGATGAAGACTTCTCACCTCGAGCCACAATCAAAGAACCGCGAGAGAGCTTCCATTTACCACCACCGTGCAAACTGAAATAACCCTCATCATCAAGTCTTCCCGTCGATATCAGATTCATCCTAATATCAGGAACATGCTTAACATCCTTAAGCACCAGCCTAGTACCAAGACTAGTCTCCAAGGAAACATCACCAATGCCAGCAACCTGAGCCATCGCATCATTCCCCATCTTCACAGAACCATAATTACCCGTAGTATAGGTAGAAAACAAATCCCGCTGTGATGTAGCATGAGTAGTAGCTCCACTGTCAATCACCCAACTGGTGTCCTGGCATGCGACATTAATGGCATCACCCTCAAGAAGAATGAGAAACTGAACTTCGGTGAGAGTCACCCGATCCACTTTTTCTTCTTGATTTCCTTGCTGCTTGTTTTTCAACTTCCAGCAATCCTTCTTCATGTGCCCTTTCTTATGACAGAAATAACACTCCATATTTGCAAATCTATTAGACTTGCTCCTGCTCCTGTTCTTGTCTCTCTTGGGATCTCTACTTGTACTTCTCCCCCTTGACTCAGTAACAAAGACATCTGAACGCGAACTGCTAGCATTCGACTGCCTTCTTGCTTCCTCATTAAGAACACTGTTCTTCACTGAATCCATCGAAATAACACCTTCCGACGCGGAGTTACAAAGAGACATCCTGAAAACCTCCCAAGAGTCCGGTAAAGTACCGAGAAGCCACAGACCGTGAATCTCATCATCAAACTTGATGCCCATATCAGACAACTTGTTGAGCAATCCCTGAAACACATTCAAGTGATCTGTCATCGGAGTCCCCTCCTGATACCTCAGCTCAATCAACTTCTTGATCATGTACATCTTGTTGTTTCCGGTCTTCCTAGCATATAACTGTTCCAACTTCTTCCACAAAGAACGAGCATCCGTCTCAGTCTCAATATGATGCAACACATTATCATCTACCCACTGCCTTATCAACCCACACACTTGGCGATGCTGCAGCTTCCACTCTTCATCCGTCTTCTTCTCAGGTTTCTGTTCCTCGAAGACTGGAACATGGAATTCCTTAACAAAGAGCAAATCCTCCATCTTGCCCTTCCATAGATGATAGTTAGCACCATTCAAGCTTATCATCCTGCTCATATTTTCCATCTTTCACACAAGCAAATAACAACCCAAAGTTATCAAAACCAAAGCTCTAAAACCAGAAGCTCTGATACCACTCTGATGGGGAAAGTCACACGGCGCAGCGGAAATACTAATGGTCGTGTTCCCCTGACCTTGTGCGAACCTGTGAGGAAAATACTTCGACGATGGCAAGATATCAAAGTTGCGATAACTAAATGAGACACACAATTTTTACGTGGAAAACCTCCTCGATGTGAGAAGGAAAAACCACGGGACCGTAGTCCACTCAAAAATCCACTATATAAATGGTATGAGTAAAACCACGTCCTCCCTGTTCAACAGCCTGAACAGAACAGAGAGTCTAGCTACAAATAGCTATCTCCAACACAAACAACAACAACAAAGAGCAACACAAAGCTTCAAAACCGGCAGCAACCAAACGACCTCAGCTCACAAAGATTCCGGCTTCCAGAAACTAATCCAACCGTACAAATCCAAGATAAACAAGTCGAAAATACCTCTGCCAAATTTTAGCTCAAGAAGAGAAGATCTCACCGTTGGATTTACCAAACACCCAAGACTGCTCTGCTGAAGAACTATGGCGACCAGCTTCAAGAAAACCCAGACAACAGAAGCTCCAACCGTTGAAATTCAAATCCCTTCGGTGAACCTCTAACCCACTGACTGAAGAAGCTTCCCACAAAATATCAGCCCGATCAGGATCCGTTTGACCCTCCAAATCCAGTCTTGAAATCACCTTACGAGTTTTCTCCTTCTCTCTTCTTTCTCTCTTTTGTCTCTCTCTCTAAACTCTATTATTGTGAGTCTACAGTGCAAAGGGTCATGAGAATTATTATTATGTCTCATGCCCACTTAGTTCTCTCCATCTAGGAGGGACCCAACAAACCCAATATAAATAGGATGCTTACGCTGCATCAGGTCCCTCCCCCTTTGAGAGATTCGTCCACGAATCCGGACTGTAACATTTCGCATCATCAGGCTCAAATTGAAACAAACGTATGACGTTAAAAACATTAGAACAGCAAGCATCAGGCGGAAGGAGCGTCAAGTAAACGTGAACTTCAAAATTTTCTTGAACCCCCAATGGTACTATCTTCCTCGCCGTTAGCTTATAATAAGAACCTTTAAACTCCATGGCCTGCGCACTATTTCTTGCGAAGTCCGGAGCAATCCCAAGAGCGAGTGGTCCACTCGACATTAAACCGTAAACAAGATCATCACGAAAGCACTCACAAAGCAACACGAAAGCAATCATGAAGCCACATAAACTGATATTCTCATGATGTACCACTTGAAATGTAGGAGATTGTTGAACACGAACCACCGGAACGTCCACATGTTCACTACCAGTGGCAACGAACTCAAGATTCATGAGATGCACAACGTCAAACTCACTTTTTAAAACTCCACGGGACAGATCATGTAAGGATGAGATGATAGGCCAAAGGTGAATGTACGAGTACACAGATTCGAAGGCCAAAGAACTCTGTGGTGGTCTCACAAAAGAAAACATTTTCCCTTCTATGATCACAAAGAGCGTGCTACCACAATAAATCAGGAAACGTCGAACATGATAAGCCATACGAAAGCTTTTCTTGACTTGCACCAGCTGCAGTTCCACACCTTGTATGGAATGTTCCATGAAAAACACTAAACCACACATATTCAATATGCTTCTGAAAGTGTGATCCCAACTGTCCACCGAAATGTCACAGTAGCATAGAACCTTGTCCATGATGACTAGGATCCAACAATAACCCTTTGGTGACACGTGAATTGGAGAAAAAGCAACAACACACATGAAACCTCGTACTTTCTGATTCAGCAAATGGAAAAGGTCCACCAAAGGACATCCAAAAGAGAAAACACCAAAATAAAGAATATATCTTTCAGCACCAGATACGGACCCAAACAAGGACTCGCCTGATACGCAAGCAACGTCACGCCAGCAAACAATTGTAGTGTCTTTATAGTTGGAATCCTCATGTAAATTTCCTGCATGTGATGAGGAGGACCAATGTAGAACATGAGCAAAACACCACTGGTATGAATGTAAGCGTGGATAAAAGAACCACACAAGTCTTGCACATCCATGCTGGTCATAAAAACCGATACATCTCTTTATGAGTAGCAATGTCCATAATCTGCCAAAGTTGCACTTCTCTCTGTCCACTGAACACCTCTGGTGAATGAAAAGAACAAAGACATGGTAGTGTGACATTGGGACACGCGACACAGAGAGAAAACAGAGCACGTCACTACACACTTTCAAAAATATACGCACAACAAATCGAGGAAGCACTAGCTCATGCCTAGCTCTGAAATTTTGACACTCTATCACAGCCAGCACTGTGATCTCTTTATGTTGCACATCCTTTGACTTTGTTTTCACAGTCTTCCTACGAGATGCATCATCAACTAATGGTGGTGGTAAAATCCAAATCCAAGCTTCCCAAATAATTGATGGTTGAAAGACCGCACAATGATATCTTGTTACTAAGATCGCCAACAATCGCATTTGTAGAGCGGATTGAATAGCAGCAACTCTCTTCAAAGAACCCGTGATATGCATTATCCAAGAAGAGGATACATGTAGAGAAACAACGGCATGAATGAAAACTAACGCCGCAGTCATTTTTAACACCACTACACTCGTACCGTAGAATGTAGAGCAACAAGATATAAGAACCCAACCGAGTGAGTCTGATTTTATATGCCACAAAGACAAGAGCTGTTCGTGATAAGCGGTAAGCATGTTCGCATCTAGTGTACGGCAAATCACACTGGCAATAGCATAATCCCTGGCCTCTTCCTCCACACTTGCAATATCGTCGGAGGGTGAGAAAGAAAAAGACTCGTCTGCACTGTCTTCTATTAACCACATATGTCCATGGTTTTTATCCATGCTCTCCAGCTTCACAATATCATGTGAATGCGAAAATTTAGCTTTCTTGTCAAGTTTGTTGGCGCCTACACCACAGCGTGACCTGGGAAACTGTATGGATTCTCTTTGTTGAACATATTCATTGCATTCATCTTGAACTCGAACTTCTTTCTTGGATGAACACAAGATTGCCTCCATTGAATCACTACAAGAAAACATCGGTATTCTGACGGACATTCCGACGGAAAATGAAATCCTCGGAATATCCCGAGGAATTTCCGAGGATATTCTGAGGAAACACAAAATTTGGTTTCCTCGGAATATACCGACGGAATTCCGAGGAAATGTTAATCCGTCGGAATATTCTTATGGAATATCGAGGAAAAATGTATTCCTCGGAAAAAACCGATGAATTCCGAGGATATATTATAGCCGTTAGAGAGCCGTTGGGGGATTTTAAAAATTCCGAGGAAATTCCGACGAACTAGCCGTTTCCGTCGGAATTCCGTCGGAATTTCCTCGGTCTATTGGCAGGATTTCAACTATAAATACAAGCTCCCCTCTTCCTCTTCATTCACTCCATATCTTCATCTTCCATCTTACTCTCTTTACACACGAATTTGATTCATAAAAAAACATGTCTTCTTCAAATTATTTTCGTTCTTGGATCGATTGACCTCATTTGGATCCGAACACGAGATTGCTTACGGAAGAATACCAACGAGGTATAACCGAATTCATGGGGTTAGTTCATCGACAACCGGAAGCAAAAACAGGTATGTTAAGATGTCCTTGCTCTAATTGTAAAAATAGAAAGGTTATTAAAGAGTGGGATATTTGGACTCATCTATATTTGAGTGGGTTTACACGAAGTTACAAAATTTGGTATCATCATGGGGAAACTGATTATGAACATGGTAGTACTAGCGAACCTCAGCCAGCACTTAGATTAGAAGAACCAATTAGAACGGATGTAGATTATGGTGTAGGTACTGAGCAGATGGTAAATGATCATTTTAGAGGGGAAGATTTACCCAATGCACAAGCTAGGAGATTTTATGATATGTTGGCTGCTGGAAAGCAACCATTGTACGAAGGTTGCAGAGATGGTCATTCAGCTTTATCATCTGCTACAAGATTGATGGGCATTAAAACAGATTATAATTTGGCTGAAAACTGTGTGGATGCGATTACTGATTTTGTAAAAGGTATTCTACCCGAGGATAATGTAGCTCCTGGTTCACACTACGAGGTTCAGAAACTCGTAGCTGGTCTTGGTTTATCGTATCAGGTAATAGATATATGGAGCGACAACTGCATGATTTATTGGAGGGCGGATGAACAGCGGGTTACATGCAAATTTTGTGGAAAGCCTCGTTATAAAGATACGAGTGGAAGAGTTCCAGTGCCATATAAAAGGATGTGGTATTTGCCTTTGACGGAAAGGTTGCAGAGGTTGTATATGTCTGAACGCACAACACAACCAATGAGATGGCATGCGGAGCACTCAACAGATGGTGGGATCAGACATCCTTCAGATGCAAAAGTGTGGAAGCATTTCCAATCAAAGTATCCCGACTTTGCGTATGAGAGAAGAAATGTCTACCTTGGATTATGTACTGATGGTTTCAGCCCGTTTGGCAAGAGTGGAAGACAATATTCTCTATGGCCAGTCATTCTTTCACCATACAACCTACCCCCAAACTTGTGCTTGCGACGAGAGTTTTTGTTTCTCTTGATTCTCGTTCCTGGACCAGAGCATCCTAAGAGATCACTTGATGTGTTTCTTCAGCCACTAATATATGAGTTGCAACAACTATGGGCTCAAGGTGCCGAAACATACGATGTTTCGTGTAAAGAAAACTTTCAAATGCGGGCAGTACTAATGTGGACAATAAGTGATTTTCCAGCATATGGTATGTTATCTGGATGGACAACGCATGAAAGGCTATCATGTCCATATTGTCAAGATAACACTGATGCTTTCCAACTAAAACACGGAAGGAAAACGTGTTGGTTTGACTGTCACAGGAGATTCCTACCACCTGATCATCCATATCGTAGGAGTAGGAATTTGTTTACGAAGAACAAGAGGGTGTTTGACAGTCCACCTCCGGAAATTTGTGGGAAAGATTTGAAGACACAACTAAGAGATTTTGGTGCAGAAAGGACGCCAGACGTCGGTGGACATGAGCGTTTTCCGGTAGATGCTGTTGGAGACCTACATAACTGGCACAAAAAAAATATTTTCTGAGATCTGCCATACTGGGAGGATCATCTGCTAAGGCATAATTTAGATGTCATGCATATTGAGAAGAACTTTTTTGACAATCTCATGAACACGATCCTTAATGTTCAAGGTAAAACAAAAGATAATTTGAAGTCAAGACTGGATTTAGTCGATATATGTGCTCGTTCAGAACTTCATGTTGATGAGAATGGTAGGGCTCCTTTTCCCATATACCGACTTGATGCAGAGGGAAAAGATGCGTTCTTTGATTGGATTTCAAACGATGTGGAATTTCCAAACGGTTACGCATCTAATTTGCGTAACTGTATCGACAGAAAAGAATGAAAGTTTACTGGCTTGAAAAGCCACGATTGCCATGTAATGATGCAGCGCCTCCTTCCGTTTGCCTTCAAGGAACTATTACCATTAAATGTTCATGAAGCAATTGCAGGGATAAGTGGTTTCTTCCGCGATTTATGCACGAGATCAGTGACTCTTGAAGGTATTGAAAATTTGAAGACTAACATAGCCGTGATTCAGTGCAACCTTGAGAAGATATTTCCTCCCTCATTTTTTGATGTTATGGAGCATCTTGTTATTCACCTGGCAAGAGAATTGGAACTTGGTGGTCCTGTGCAGTATAGATGGATGTATCTGTATGAGCGGTATATGTTCCATTTGAAGAAGATGATGAAAAATTTAAGTAGGGTGGAAGGTTCTATAGTCGCACAGATGATCAATGAAGAAACTTCAAACTTTGTCGAGTACTACTTTTCAGCAGAAGTTCAGACCAAAAACAGAAGACCTGCTCGGCATGATGATAGAGGCGAACGGGCAACATATCATGTTACGGTTCCAGACATTTTCACAGACGTTGGACGACTTAGCGGAAAACCAAAGGACCGTCGACTTACTGAGCAGGAGCGTAGTAATTTGCAAACATATTTGCTCACCAACTGCGAAGATGTTCTTCAATATGAGAGGTAAATAAATTAGCTTACAAATTTTTATTTTAACAAGTTGAAATTTAAATCTTAATTAATTACATTATTGTCATCATATGTACAGGATTTTCATGGCAGAAAAGCGGTTCGAATATAGATACACCACAGAGGACGAACTAGAAGAAATGAAGCAGAGAGAATTTTCTGGATGGATGTTTACTTATGTGAGTGCTTTAAACAAATTAAAATATCATTTATCACATATTTATACTAATTCACATTTATTGATATAACATATATATGTGCTATTAATATAGGTGTCTGCTGGTTTGGCTAGAGGTGAAACATTTGACGATTTGATACGCGAGATGGTCGTTGGACCAAAATTTGTTGTGAAATCATATCCGAGATTTTGTACTCGAGGATATGCATTCACAACTCAGAAGAGAAGACGTTCGAGTACGACTTATGATGCTGGCGTTTGTTCTGCATCAGGAGATGATGTATACTACTGACACATACATGAGATTTTGGAAATCAAGTATTTGGGCATGGTTGGATTGCGCTGTACTGTTTTCTATTGTGATTGGCACGACAACATTCTAGATCGAGGTGTGAGAACATATGCATTTGGTGTTACATCAGTAAATTCGAGGCGAAAGCTGCAATATTCCGACGGAATTCCGACGGATATTTAAGTGTCCGTCGGAATTTCCTCGGATTATTTTCATTTAACCGGGTAAATATTTCACGAAAATTGAAATTATAATTCCGAAGAAATTCTGACGGAAACTATCCGCCGGACCCTAGGTTTTATAACCACTAGCCGCTTCTTCTTCCCCATTTCTCTCTTCTTCCTCTCCGGCTCCTCTCCCTCCTCTCCGGCGATCTCCCCCTTCTCTCCGACGATATCTCCGGCGAATCCTCTCTAAACCTACACAAATCATGTAAGGATCCTATCCCACTCTCTTAGATTCTATTTGTTAGGTTTTTGTGTAGATTTGATAGATTTTTGTTAGGGTGATTGGTTAGGATTGTGATTTGGTTGTATTATAGGTTTAGAATTGTGATTTGGTTGAATAATTTGTTTTGTTGAATTGATTTAGAATTTTTTTATAATTTTTTTATTTTTTTGTATTTATAAAATTGATTTTTGTATATAAATTCGATTTTTGTGTATAAATTCGATTTTTGTATTTTGCAAAACGATTTTTGTATATAAATTCGATTTTTTGGATTTTACAAAACGTTTTTTGTATATAAATTTGATTTTTTGGATTTTACAAAACATTTTTAATATCTATAAAATTTTTTTTGTGATTAAAAACTATTATTTGAGATTAAAAAAAAATATATATATGTATATATATACATATATATATATAAATTTCTATATTTATTAAACATTTTTAATATTATTAAAACTATTTTTTGTAATTATTAAACTATTTTTTATTTATTAAAACTAATTTTTGTTTATGTGAACTATTTTTATATATTTATTAAACATTTTTAATATCTATAAAACTTTTTTTGTGATTAAAAACTATTATTTGGGTTTAAATATATATATATATATATATATATATAAATTTCTATATTTATTAAACATTTTTAATATTATTAAAACTATTTTTGTAATTATTAAACTATTTTTTATTTATTAAGACTATTTTTTGTTTATTACAACTATTTTTATATATTTATTAAACATTTTTAATATCTATAAAAAAATTTTGTGATTAAAAACTATTATTTGAGATTTTTTTAAAAAAAAAAATTAATTTATATATTTCTATATTTATTAAATATATATTTTTTAATTTACAGGTCTCGTGATGAATAGACCCGGCCTCGACAGTGTCATGGTCGTGGTGGTACGGGGAGCCAGTCTCGGGATTTCAGCCATTTTCAGGATTCCCCTTCACCCCACAGCTCCTAGCATACATCTCCCTCTGCTGCACCCGCTCCTGCTTCTCTCGCTCCCGCTCCTGCTTCTCTCGCTCCCGCTCCTGCTTCTCTCGCTCCCGCTCCTGCTCCTGCTCCTCCGGGTCCTCCGGGAGTGATGAGTGTTGCGGAGTTGGTTCGACAGCCCGGTCGTGACCATCTTCCCTATCTCACTCCGTATCCACATGGACGGGGTCAAACATGGTAATTAAACATATTTTTTTCATTAAAATTTGATTCATTATTAAGCGTTTGTTCTTTTTATTAGGTTCAACCGATCCGGGAACGGGACCAGCGCATGGATCAACCGTATGATGTACTCGGCCCTCGACAAGGGACATCCGACCTTCACTGACTTCCCTACCGACAAGCAGCATCTGTGGTTTCGTCAGTTTGCGGTAAGTATTCTAATTTTTTTCTTATATTTTTAATCTTTAATATAAATTTTCTACTAATTGTGTTTTTTTTTCAGCAAGAATTCAACTGGAATTCCGATGAGACGCTCTTATCTATCACCACTTCGTCCATAAAGTTATGGACAACCATGGGAAGCAGATCCACGAGTGGAAGAAGAAATTGGAAATCAACAAGGTTTGTTTTTAATTTATTAAGCAATTTTTTAATTTATTAAACTATTTTTTAATTTATTAAACTATTTTTTTTTGATTAAAAGGTCCCAAAGTCGATAAACAACACGGTCTGGACGGAGTTGTGTGCGCATTGGGATAAGGATGAGACGAAAGAAACTTCTTCCACCAACTCCACCAACCGCAGGAGCGACCGTAAAGGGAAGGGCGTCTTCAAGCATAACTTGGGTGCTCAATCTATTGTCTCTCTGGGAGATCGCATGGTAAGTTCAGTCGCTTTTTCTTCAATTATTTAAGTTTTGAAATTTTATTTTTTGGGCATTTCTTCTAATTTCTAATGTTTCTTTAATTTATGTTTTTTTCAAGGCGGAAGAAAATGATGGCGAGCCGGTTGATGATCTCGCCCTAATAAAGAGGGCGTATACCAACAAGAAGACCGGCCAGATTGATGACGGTCTTGTGAGGGAAGTGGTCAGCCTGGTCCAAACTCAGGTGCAAGACGAAGTGTCTCAGCTTCAAACCGAGGATGACGATTCGACGGCTTCGACCAACTTGTCCCGGTTTCAAATCAACGAAATCGATGAATCCATAAGTTCTTTTTTTTTTAAAGTTCAATTCATTTATTTCTTGATTTAAATTTGGCTATTTTTTATTTCAGTCGGTTCCAAAGAAGAAGGGACGTTTGGTCGGTTTGGGTCGTCGCACCCGGTCGGTTCCTCCTTCTTCTGCACCACCGCCCTTTTTTGATCCAGAAGTACTTACGGCTCAGTTGAAGGACAAGGATGATCGCATATCTTTGTTGGAGACCCAGATGGCGGCTCAACAGGCGGGATATGAGGCACAGAGGAGACTGAACCAGCAAATGATGGAGATGATGTACCCGAACGAGGTGTTCTCGAACGTGCCAGACCCGTAGTTTTTTTTTTTTTCAAAAACTCGGAATGTTTTATTTTTATTTGTACAACTTTGAATATTATCTAATATGTTTTCAATTTTAATTTTAATTTTATATTTTCGAATTTAAATTTCAAAAATTTTATTTTTTAAAAAAAAATTATTTTTTTTTAAAATTCCGAGGAAATGAACTCTCGGAATATACCGAGGGACATGTTCCTCGGAATATACCGAGGGACTCATTCCTCGGAATATACCGAGGGACACGTTCCTCGGAATTTTCCGAAGGCTCCGTTCCTCGGAAATTCCCGATGAAAATTCCGAGGAACATTTCGTCGGAACTTTCGAGGATTGGACCATCGGAAAGACCATCGGAAAGTCCATCGAAATATCCCGAGGAAGTTCTCCCTCGGTATATTCCGAGGAGCTTTTCGACGAACTTGTGGTCCTTGGAGTTTCCTCGGAAATTTGTTTCCTCGGAATTCCGTCGGAAATTTTCTCAGAAAATTCCGAGGAAAAATGAATTTCCGAGGAGTTATTTTCGAGGACTTGTTTCGTCGGTATGTCGTCGGAAAAACGTTATTCCGACGACATACCGACGATTTTTTCCCTCAGTATGTCGCTGTTTTCTTGTAGTGAATACTCATTCTCACGAACAAACACAATTTGTGAAGTTGATGAATCTCCTTGATAGCCAAGACCCATTGTCGACTTCGCTGTTCTTCCCATGCTTAAGATCTTTGTCTAAAGTTGCAGATCCCTTATTTAACATTCGAATTCTCTTAAGCGTTTCGTTCAGTTCCTGCTCCAAGTTCCTGCTCTTCTCTTTCTCTAAGGCAAGAGTTTTTTGAAGATAAGTTATCCTGTTTTCCAGTGCATGTTTTTGAAAAGGGGATAGTTCACTTAAACAATCGTCTTGATCATACTCCAACTTGAGAATACGCCTTGTTTTGTCCAACAATTTCGGATTCTCACAACCATTGGTTAGTCCTTTAGTGTTGTAACAAGATCTGGATATGTGTGTCCTTTATGTCGATTGCGATCTGGTGGCTTGCGATGAAATTGCTGATGACAATCCTGTTCTCCCAAACCAAAATTTATATGTTCCTTGCGGACACAGATACTACCATCATCAACTACCACATGAAAATCACCTCCATTGTTGAAGCCTTGAACTTCATCTTCATCATTGAAAAGTGGATCTCTGCAGTAGTGCGAATCTATAAATACTTCATCATCAGAAACATCATAGATAGGCTCATCCTTCAAGTTTGTGACTGGAACGTAATAGTTCTCCATGTCGCTTGTGAAGATAGGTCTATCGAGAAGCGTCTTTCTTGTCATATTACCATTAATCGCATGCGTATCATTTGGGGATAGAAACTTCCTTTGAGGAGACGTGCCTCCTTTTGACATAACGTCTGATTTATAACATGGCTCCCCGCAAAAATCATAGACGAGCGTTGTAGATAGTTCGTCGTCATAAACGTCATATATGGGCATACCGTCGAAGTCTCCAACCTGATCGTGATGATCCTCTAATGCATGAACTTGTACCTGGTCATGATTTCTATTAGCCCCCAAACTTTCAATAACATCATCTTCGCCGTCCTCTTCAAAAATCTGACTAGTAAGTTGTTGTTGCTGTTGAATAAAAACACGGGCAGTAGTATCACAGAAGTCACGTAATAACCCTCGCAGCTCATGCTGAGATTTTGCTAGTACGCCATCAACGGCAGCTGTTATAGCTTGCGCCATTATGGTGTTCGTAGGATTACGAAGTGTCATCGTATGAGATGACCTTGGATCGAGCGGAAGTACCGTTTTAGGAACCGATACCAACTAATGGAGCGGAAGTACCGTTTTAGTAACCGATAACACGATGATCCTATTTAGTCTGAGAATGCCTAAGATCAAAGTCTTCTTGTGATCGTTGAGAACACCTTTGTTCTAGCCGATTGCAAGGATTCAAGAGATGTTGTAAAACAAAGCTCTAAGTTTTTATAAAATAATAATCAAAGTTGTGACTCTTACAAATCAAGAGCTCACTATTTATACTAATAAGAAAAGACCTTAAGTCCTTAAGGATTAGGATCTAACCTTCTATCCTAAAGTCTTTAATCATTATCTTTCTAAATATTTAAGAATACTAATGTTTATCTATAACAAGAATAAAAAGGAAACTATAAAACTAAAACCCAATATAAATAAGATGCTTACGCTGCATCATTTAGTCAGAGTTTCATTATCTTTTTTTTACTTAACTTCTATATTTTTATAAGTTCCCAATTATGAAGCAAACAATACTATTATATATACTCTAATTATAATCCTAATACGTAATACCTAAAGATTGTATTAAAAGCAAAACCTAAAAACTATAAGCATCTAAAGTTGTCGCCGTCTCTCTTATTCATCATAGATTCCCCAATTTCCGTTGTCTAAAGGTAAGTTAAATTAACATAAGTTCTTCTAGGATCAATAAATTAAAGACTAAAGAAGAAGAAAATAGTCAAATAGTTAAACAGTTTTGGAAGGCAAGTATTCATTACCAACATATTTATAACCAAACCGAACTACACCAAAAACCAAACCATAATAAAGTGAACCGAACTAAATCTAAACCAAACCGAACTAAACTTTAAGTAAACCCAAACCAAACCCAAACCAAACCAAACCAAACCCAAAACTAAACATATATGTCCACCCCTACCAAAAGCTTCAGAGAACAAGTTTGTTCTTAAGGAAGTGGTAATGATAAACCTGTCATATGGCCAATGGCCTGGGCCTCCCTTATTTAATTAATCAATGGATCATAGTATTACGTTATTAAGCCCTCTTTAGCTTGTGTGTAATTCTTAAAAGAGTAAGCTAATTACACTGCAGATTAATAGGAACTAGTTCAGTTCACAGAGATACAATGTTAAAACACAGACATGAAACTAATTCAAATTAAACCTTTGGAAACACATAAACAAAGTTACAAAAAAGAAGTAAAAGGGATGACGAAGTCAGAGCAAATCAACGTTGTTATTGAGGTGGTTCTACCCAAGCGACGCGGCAAGACAAATTGGTTCTTGGAGGGCGACAAGAGGTTCTGCCATAAATCAAATAAAAATCAGTAAAAGAAGGATAGATTCTGTTCATCTCCTCTGCGGAGAGACAAGCTCTTATAAAAGAGCCAGGGCAACTTGCAAAAACTGTCAAGCCTCCAAGATCTCTCTTCTCTTCCCATACATTTGGTTTCATGTTTAGTTTAAACACCATATGGTTGCTGTCGAGGCGCGAACACATAACAAAGATGTCTCCTTCATGCTCCATGAGGAACACTGGAGAATCCACCTCTGGGAAAAGAAGGGGTTTCACGGGAAGAAGATTCCAGGTTGCTTCACACGGGTCAAAAACACCAAGGCAGCCACAAGTACTGAGAAAGTAGAACACACCATTGGAGAAGACACATTTGTCCCACCTGCGAAGAACAGAGTTCTCAAAGCGATGGGTGGTCCATGTGGCTTCGATCAGAAAATCTGCAGTTTGAGGTATTCGAGAATAGGAGATGACCACACAGCTAGTGGAAGTAGGAGCTGCTGAGAAAGCTAGGCGAGACATTAAATGATAGATTGACCCCAGTGGTAATACGAAGAGCTTCTTGGTAAAGGGGCTAAAAAAGAATGCATACATGAGATGAGGTGATTTCGCAAGCACCCAACCATCCCTAGAACAAGACATTCCACCAGGCGTAAACCTCATGTGTGGGAAATCGAGGTTGTATTTTTGAGACTGATCATGATGAGGCTTTAACGGATCAAGAAGGAGGTAAGGTGAGCCACGAATGGTCCAGTCATCTATTGGATGAAGAAGCCATGGGCGACACGGTAACTTACGGACAGAAACAGCTGATTCACACCATGTCTTGCAGACGGCGGAAGCGTGTAATCCGAGGCGGGACAGTATCCCCTCCAGGATCTCTGTGGGAATATGCCGATCCCACAGTCCTGTTGTTGTTATACACTTCTTCTTCTTCTTTGATCAACTTCTGAGGGTACGTTAAAGAGAAACAACTACAATTGAATTGGGACATTTAGAGAAAAGCTACAAACAGGACTGAGATATCCTAAACCCTGGAAATTTGATTAAGAAAGGGGGAAAAAAAAACTCACGATTTAATTCTTTTTGTGCCCGACATTGGAACTATGGGCTTCACTGTGAGGGCTTCGGGTAACGAGGTCGACGGCTGAGTTGCTGCCGCCGTGTAGTCACGACGGCGTGTCCTCATTGTCTAGCCTGGAACTTTTGTCAAATGCGCTCCTTCGCCATTTTAAGCCCTGCTTGCCTCCATCACCAACCACCCGATATTTCTCACTAACCAAAATATTTAACCTAAAAACAAATAGAGCCTCCATAATTATGGATTTCCTTCCCTCTTTTTTTCTTCAGATCTTAAAAAAATAGAGCCTCCATAATAAAAATTAAAATTATAAAGATAGTATTCAGATCTTACAAAATAAAAAAATTATTAGATAAACAAAAATATGTGTCATTGAGTAATTACTGTATGAAAAGTGAGCTTAAGAATGTTTTCGGAAATGAATTCTTACTCACCAATGGAAAAATCAATCTGTTATTTTACCATATATTTGACTTTTTTCTACTGCAGATTGTGTGTGTTTGAACCCTAAGCTTTAGTATGATTATTTTTTTTTTTGCCAAGATACAGACATTTCTTCTAACAGAATTGTGCATTGACTTTAATTGCAAACTTTGACTCTGTTTGCCATTAGTAGGTGAACACAAAACAGTGCACAACAAATAGCAATAACCTCCTCCATTTCAACAAATAATAACTCATTGGACATATCTCATTTCCTTACGCTTCCATGGTTGTCGTATTACAAACTTCAAAAGATGACAAACATTCATGTAAAACCAGTATGAAAGAAGAATGCTTTGAGGGACTGCTCGCAACATCATGTATTGTAGGAGAACATCAAAATCAATCACTGTTGAAAAGATGAGTTTTGTATATCCAAAAGGACATACAAAATGGTGAAAATCATTAGATCCTCCACTTGAACACATATGTAGTTTCGAAATGTTGTCATTTCATATTTAACAACAGAGTACTAAGGGGATTTATGCAAAGAGAAGACCATCCTCATTGAAATCTAATGATGAAAAGTCGGACAATCGAACTTCTGAAAAAAAACAATTAGTATTCTATAAAATATTTTAAGATAAAGACAAACATTGGTAAAACCAAAACAGTTAATAACATATTTAAGCTCAATTTCAATATACCTAGCATAGTTGAGTCCATTATTTTTGTGTCATTTTCTTTGAATTTTTCTCCTTCCAGATTCACTTATATTAACATGGTAATTAGTTCTACATTAGTTCAATTTGTTTGGAATTCCAAAAATAGAGGAAAATAAATTTATTATTGAAAACAAGATAGGTATATTATAATTGTGGTTCTTTTCGTTCAATATTAAATATAAATGTCTTAATACGACATATAATCATGCTTAAATAATTACATACACATAATATATGATAAGTTAACATGTGAGAATATTATATTATATCAATGTAACTATAAATCTAAGAACTATATTAAAACCATTAACAATGGGACTGTTGAATCTTTTATTCAACTGTTGAAACCAATAAAAGATGGGTGTTGAATTGAGAAAAAAACATGACTGGATTCACAATTGTTGAACACTTTTAACTAGTTGAAAGCAAATAAATTGTGGTCCATTCTAACACATGTCTTATTATTATTGGCTATCTAGTTTTTATTTTTTTATATTTTCACTTAATAATTTAAACTTAATTATTTTGTAGTAAAATACTTTTCTAAAAACTAAAAACTAAATAAAATTCATCATTTTTAATGATCAATAAATAGAGATTAGTTTCATTTCATTTGGATATAAAATAAAATGCCAATTTTTTATAGTTTTATTTTTTATTAATATTAGTTTTATGAACTTAATTAAAACTATGTAATTTTAAATATTAAAACTATGTCATTTTAAATATTAAAATTATGTCATTTTTAATTATTTAGTTTAAATAAAATTAATTTTGAATTAATATGTAGCTATTGCCATAGAAATAAAAATACAAGATAGGTGATGAATTTTATTAAACAAAACCATTGTAGAGATAAAATATGTGTATGTGTTGAATTAATAAGTGAAAAAAAAGATAACATGGATTGTGAAAAAGTATAAATTAAGATGTTGAATTTATATAATTATTGTACATAGTCTAATATATACACATTGTATGTGGACCATCCACCTATTACTATATAAGCGTACTGTGTTTTCCTTCATTTTGACCAACCAAAATTTAATAATTAACAACAACCACTTTGTGGTTTTCTAAATTTATCCCTTTAGAATATCTCCAACATCTTTTTATATTTGTCTTTATTATATAATTTTAAAGTAAATTATATAATTCACTTTTGTTTATTTTTGTAAATAGATATGATTACTTTTTCTTCTATAAATATGAGAAAAATATCAGTTCTCCATTTAAACTTTATGATTAGAGATAACTATTTGAAAATAATATATAGAAATAAACTTTATCTCTACTATATATTTCTTCTATTTTAAAGTTAAAAATAATAAAATTTATTGAAGATGACCGTAGAAAAATATTTAATTTTGTATATTGGAGATGATATTAGAAAATATACGTCTAAAAACGGACAAGGAATGGTGTTTCTGTAAATGATCTAAATTTTCGGGGCTTAATATAAAATCTCTATGAAAAACATGTCCAATGAGAATAGTGAAATTAGTCTTACCCAATCGTCTTGCAAAAAAAGATGTCTTACCCAATCAATCGATTTTAATGTCTTTTTGTTACATTTTATTTTACTATCTAAAATCTCTGAGCCTATTTAGTTAATTAAAAATTTAAAACAAGTAGTGAGGGAGAGAGAGAGATAGAGAGAGAAGTTAGTTGGAAGAAGTCTTCTGTCTCTTCTTCTGTATCTCTCCCCTCTAAAAAGACACGGGCGGCGAAGTGAAATCTATCTATCTATTCCTTTTCCTTCACATTAACGTTTTCATCGGAAGATCTAGCTTGAAAGTTATCTCCGACATCAGATCTCTAACGAGTCAAATCTCGACCTTGCCTTCTTTTTCAGTGAAGATGGAAGCTAGAAACGGGATGGAGATGAATAATCTGGAAAGAGAGTATATAAGGAGGCAGCACCATAAGCATGAGCTTGTGGAGAATCAGTGTAGCTCTACGCTTGTTAAACACATCCAAGCTCCTGTTCATATCGTAACCTCTCTTCTCTTTCTCTCTTCTTAGTGTCTTATCTTCCAATCATCTTACTGCTTGATTTAGAAAGTGTTGAGGTTTGATTGAAAAAAGAATAATTTGATGGATTCGTTTGGTACTCTCAGTTTCATTTTAATCGTAGTTTTACACTTTTTTTTTTTTTTTTTACTTCTGCACACGTATTAAAGAAATATTTAATTGTGTATATTTTCTAAATAAAAACATTATTTTTTATACATTTAGCCTCATTTCAACCAATCTAAAAACAAACTGGAATATAAAATCAATACATTTTACGGTGAAATTATAAAACATTACTTATTTTGAAATAAAAATTTTATCTTACAAGGATGACTAAACTTAAACAGAGGGAGTATTATTTTAGGTGTGGTCACTCGTGAGAAGATTTGATCAGCCACAGAAATACAAGCCATTTATCAGTAGATGTGTTGTGAAAGGAGACATGGAGATTGGTACTGTACGAGAAGTTGATGTGAAGTCAGGGTTACCTGCAACTAGAAGCACCGAGAGGTTGGAGTTGCTTGATGACAATGAGCATATTCTCAGCATCAGGATCGTTGGTGGTGATCACAGGCTCAAGGTATAACGCACAAAAAAGACATCATGTTTGAATCAATTGTTCATTTGTGTTAAAAACTAATGTGTTAATTAATGTTTGTTTGTGCGATTAGAACTATTCTTCGATTATCTCTCTTCACCCTGAGAGGATAGGAGGAGGAAGAATGGGGACACTTGTGATCGAGTCTTTTGTGGTGGATGTACCGGAAGGGAACACAAAGGATGAGACTTGTTACTTTGTGGAAGCTCTAATCAAATGCAATCTTAAATCTTTAGCTGATATCTCCCAACGTCTTGCCGTTCAAGACACAACAGGAGGTTCCCCATGAACAGAGAGATTTGGTTGCCGTTGGATGAAAGCTTTCAAAGGGAAAAGAGAGAGAAAGTCTCTTTGAGGATGATGGACAAGGCAAATAATAATCTATCATTTATTGTTACATAATAAGTCCCTTATTTAACTTTTTTTATTTTGTTAATTTGATGAATGTTTTTGGTTTCTTCTCTAAAGAACCAAATATGATTTTGGAGTTTTGCTTTTTTGCCACTTGAAGGAATCTTTAAATTTTTGCAGAGAGACATGTCGAAAGTGGTGAATGATCATGGGTTTCCACTCCACTCTTTTTTGCCTTTTTAACACTTTTATAGTTTGCACCCATAAAGGCCACACACTATTTTTGTTTTATTATACTATCTTTATTCAACCAATAGCATTTGTGGGATGTGAAAATCTCCACAAGGACCTACCAGGGAAGGTGATCTTTTATTGTGTAATAGTTTTATAGATTTTGTCTTTGACTTGTGATCCAGGAAACAACATACATTAGCTCCATTAGCTGTAAGAAGGTACACTTTCAAAGTTTTTTCTACTATTTTATTTTAAATATTCGAACCACCCCTCACATGGACAGGTAACTCCATTAACAATGCTTCCATGTTCATTTATCATTACAAATCAATGTTTTCTTGATACATTTAATTTGCCAATTTCGCTTAAAACATAAAGAGAACTTGCAATAACCTTGAAGAGAATCACAACATAGAATAAAAACTAGAAATACATTCCTTTGGAAATTTTAAGCTACAGGAGATATAATCTGTACAAAAGTTTTGAACCTCCCCTTTTCACCCAAAAAGGTGTTGTGTTTATGATAATAAATAATGCGGACTAGGCCAATACCAAGTCTCCTTCTTCTTCTTGTTTCTCCTGTAACTTGTCTATTTCTTGTTTTGGAAGGAGGATACGCTTTATGTCCTCTGAGGTTAGCGTTTCATACTCTAGAAGTGCGTTTGCTAACGTGTGTAGCTGCTTCTCATGCTGGCAAAAAACACACACGATAAAGACTTTAGTATTAAAAGTTTTCCTTTATATATTAGAAAACGTAGCACAAACATACCCGTTTCAAGAGAGATTTCACTCGCTCGTATGCCTCTCGAAGAAGTTTCACAACCTGATCATAAGTATCAACACCATCGAATGATCAGACTTAGCAGCAAATGGGATTTGAACGAGGAAGAATATGAATAAAGAGAGTCCCTACCTCTGCATCGATGCGTGATTGCATTTCAGAACTTGGTCTTTCCTTTATATGAACTGGTCCTATCGCTTCACTCATCCCACAGCTCGATACCTTCCATGTTAAACCAAAAACCATTACTATAACTAACTCTTTTGACAGAACGGGAAAAAAATAACCAATGTTCGTGTCATATGAAGGTTATAACAAGTGACTACCATATATTGAGCAAGTTCTGTGGCCTGGGAGAGATCGCTACTTGCTCCAGTGGTGATATGGTCCTGGCCAAAGATGAGCTCCTCTGCGACTCTTCCTCCCATACATACATCAAGACGAGCTAATAGCTGCCTTTTGCTCACTGATGTTTCATCGTTCGATGGTAGCTGCGTAACCATTCCCAACGCAGATCCACGTGGCATTATTGTTGCTTTGTGGATCGGGTGTGCACCTTTCGTGTTCAAAGCAACAATAGCATGACCACTTTCATGGTATGCAGTGAGCTAAAAGAGGCAACGAAGCAGATAAGAGGTCAGGTCACATCCAAAAACTTCTAACACTCGGGTATTAGAGATACCTTTTTAGAGTCCTCTGATACGAACATCGTCTTCCTCTCTGTGCCCATAACTATTCGGTCCTTTGCAAATTCCAACTGCTCAGCGGATAGCTTCTCAGCCCCTTCAACAGCTGCCTTTATGGCAGCAATATTAACCAGGTTTGCGAGATCTGGAGATTTTTTTGGTGAGATTGAAGAAAACGTGGTGAGTCATTGAATTTTCATGACTAAATGACAAAATGTAGTTATAGGTTTCAGATACTCACCAGCACCATTGAATCCAGGAGTTCCGCGAGCAATTGCTTTAACATCCACATCATCTGACATAGGTTTGCCTTGGAGGTAGAGTTCCAAAATCTCTTGGCGTCCACGGACATCCGGACTTGGGACCACAATCTAATATAAACTATGTAAGTAATTTCTATTTCTTTGGCAAAATTAAAAAAAAAAAAAACATAGATAATAACCAATTGAACACCAAATGTGCAAAAGTTCTATACAAAATCTAAAACAAAAACTCTCATCTTCGATACCATTATAAATAGAGAGAAGAGTCACAAGAAGCTGAATACTTACATGCCTATCGAATCTACCCGGTCTTGTCAGGGCCGGATCAAGTATATCAGCCAGGTTTGTAGCAGCCATAACTATTATTCCCTGCAGAGCAATACAAAAAAGAAGCGAAGTACTATTATATAATGCAGAAAATTAGGAAACGTGATTACAAGATACACTATCACTCGATGAAAAGACTACCTCATTCTGCTCAAAACCATCCATTTCGACGAGTAGTTGATGCAATGTCTTCTTTGTATGCCCTTCCCATTGTTTCCTCGTGGACCCAACAGCATCAATTTCATCAATGAAAATGATACAAGGCGCCTGTAACACATTATTATCAGCAAATAAAACTTTACTCATGGTGACAGGTTGAGTTAGACCTTTTTCTTAGCTGCCTGAAACAAGGATCTCACACGCCGTGCTCCTACCCCAACAAACCTATCAATCAAGGGAAATAAAATATTATACGCCATTATCCACTACTGAAGAAGCCACCTCATAATAAATCGATAATGACAATGTTGCTCAAGAAAACTAGAAGAAGACTCACATCTCTTCAAATTCAGATCCAGCTCTATAGAAGAAGGGTACTCCAGCTTCTCCAGCAATGGCCTTACAAAATTTTAACTATGTCAGCTAATTGCAATTACCAAAGTATGTTAGCTTAATAAAAGGTTTCCGATTAAATGGAATCTCGACTGCGAGGCACATATAAATGAAATATTTTTGACTGTTTGGTAACTAACTATCCCATTCAACAAGAGACGAAAATTTAAAGCTATATGAGAACTTACTTTAGCCAGCAATGTCTTTCCAGTACCAGGTGCCCCTGTAAGAAGAATTCCCTGGAAACAAACATTTAAGATATGCCTCAAAGTCAAAATGCTTGCTTTCAGTATAAGTTAATGGAAAAAAAGAGAGTGCCAAGTAATATGCAATCGAGAAGATTTAATAACCAAACATAAAGAGATTATACCTTTGGCAATTTTCCTCCAAGACGGGTAAACTTTGATGGATTTTTAAGATACTCTACCACCTCCTCAAGCTCTTGTTTTGCATCATCACAACCCTTTACATCCTTAAATGTTTTGACGTTCTGCAGCAATCAAACTTGTCAGGATAAGATACAGTGACGTCACTCTCCGAAATTCATTTCGTTCAATGCTTGCTTACATGAACAGAACTATTAAAAATGTTCACTGGGTAAACTAGCATTATCACAGAGAGGATCCAGGATTCAAAAAAGACAATAATCGTCTCAGATATGAAAGATAGTATCATGCAACTTCAACTACTTTGCAATATGTCTCTTAGCATACGTTTGGCTATTGTAACTAAAGCTATGCATTTCCTCACAGTTCTAACTGAACTACTTTAGAATCCTTGTGAATAGTGAGGAACATTATTATTAAACTTTAGTCATGAACGTCTACCTTTTCTGGAGTTATTTCTTTGTTAACTTCTTTTGTGGAATAAGAAGAACTTGAACCAACACCCGAAGTTCCAATCCCTCCCAGGCTTCCAATATACTTTTGCAGAGCAGCTGCACCCATTAACCTAAACAACAAACCTCCATTGTTATAGGAACACAATAGTAAACTGGAGAAGCAATAACATGTTCAACTATGAACAAGAAGCAACATTTCATTTCCACCGATGCTATCAAAGTTAATATCTTATAACCGTGATGCAACTAAAATATAGATGAGACATACCACACAACTCCAACAGCAACTGTGAACAAGATCGTAGAGACAAGCTCTTGTGCAAATCTTGATTTGTTTGAGACTTTCGGATTAACCTAACAAAGCAAAAACACATGTTGTTAAGAACTCAATATCATTTATAAAATCTTTACCATATGAAAATCCACGCTTAATATACTTCACCAGCGGAACATACCATGGTAACATGCAAGGGTTGCCTCTCAGATATACCAGGGTTCACAAATGATTCGTCCATATCGCCTGATGCGCGATGCTTCAGCTCTTGCAGCTATAAATCAACCAATGATTCACATATAAAGCAAACAATAGTTTAGCAACAAAGACATCAAGAAAGATATTATATAACTTAGAAATGTATTCCTCTCAGTTGGAGGTACAAATAACAGGTGAATCAAAAAACAAAGACCAAAGTAGAAGCAGAAATGTACCAGTGTGGGAAGAGTAGATGGCTTCCCGGTTTGTTCGTCAGGAAGATACTCAGCGAGAGAATTAGTAACGACAAGAGCTCGAATGTATTCAGCAACTCCTCTACTATCCACTGCGTGTTCCCTTTGCTCAAACCGTTGGACAACAGCCTCAGGACTGAAGAAAAAGACACCATAATAGCAATTGAATTCAACTACGAAACTAAACTCCTAAGCAACTCA
Organism: Brassica napus; assembly: GCF_020379485.1. Classification (NCBI taxonomy): domain Eukaryota; kingdom Viridiplantae; phylum Streptophyta; class Magnoliopsida; order Brassicales; family Brassicaceae; genus Brassica; species Brassica napus. The sequence goes on along the minus strand of NC_063445.1, from coordinate 12,216,934 downwards.
TCCAAATCAATGAGAAATTGGAATTGAAATAGGGCATACATGTGCTTGTTGAGCTCAGCTAACAAAGCTCCCTGCAAAGCAGCGTCCTTGGGATTAGCGTCAGCCTCAGCTATAAGTTTCTCGAGACGCTTCTCTTGGCGAGAGAAAGGCCACCAGCTAAGCCACTCCCATTCCATTACCTTCTCCATAGCTCTTTTTATGGCTGCCCATACTCCCATCATCAGCACCACTATCTTAAACTTGCTCTTCTTCTCCAAGTCTTCCTCTTTACCCTCAGTTTCTTCTCCTCCGCTAATCGTTCCCTCGTATCCATCGCTTGTCGCTAATTCCGGAACCAATCTACTCTCTGCGGAATCCGCAACCTCACCGGAGTCCTTGGGGAGGAAATCGGAGTCGGAAGCGACATTGTCTTGGCGGAGTGAGCAAGGAAGGGGGTGAAATCGAGAGCTGAGAAGAGTCGAAGAAAGACGGTAGAAGCTGGAGAGAGATTGAGGATTGAAACGCAGAGTCAGAGAAGAAGAGAAGAGAGGACGATGGTGAGGTTTGAAGGAATGGAGAGGAGGAGGACGGAGGAGAAGAGAAGCTTGGAGAGTGGAGGATGACATTATTGGAGTTTGTTAGTGTTTAGGGTTTTTTCGAATATCCCTGCTTCCTTATCTTTTTCTTCTTCCTCCTCCTCCTCTTCTTTTTTTTATTCAGACAGAGAGAGAGATGAGAGTTTCCTTGAAGACTCGGGAACCACAAGATCTTTTTTTTTTTTCTTTTCTCTCTTCTTTTTATTCATTTTTTTTTATCTAGATTCACAATTTTTCTAAGATGTTGGCTTAATATAAAATCAGACGATTAGGTGTTATTAGTGAGAGAGACATGGACTAAGTTTTTTTTTTTTTTTTTTTGAGCAAATAGAGATTTTCATTCATTCATAATAATCTTATACGGGGAAACAATAGCCTCAGCTAGAGCTGCCTTAGCTACATAATCAACCTCAATGTTTTGAATGCGAGGAATAAAGGAAAAGGAAATAATTTCGAAATAGGAGCTAAAGTGATGAATGTCAAACAAAATTCCAAACAACCCTGGTCTTGTCTCCTTCCCTTTCAGCAGGGTGATGAAGGTTAGAGAGTCAGAGAGGATCACGAGGGATTTAATGTTTGAGAACGCAGCCGTCATGACCGCCAAACGAATAGCGAAGACCTCAGCCATTAACGTAGAAGATACAAGAGTCCGAGATTCAGACAGATCGGGAGTAGCAAGGGAGCCACCGAAAACTCCTCCCAAACCACAGGTTCCAGTTCGCGCATCCCACGCAACATCCACATTGCACCGTGGTGTAGAATTAGGGATCATTATAGCAGTGGGGAGTCGGTGATCACGTGATTTGTGCTCGGTAGGATCAGTACCCCTGAGCCGATTGCCACTCCAGTGCATCACGGATTGATTTAGTAGCAATCTCCATCGCGGAGAATGTTCTGTTCTCGAAACACAACTGGCCGAGCTTTCCAAAGATTCCAAAGAATCAAAGGCCACAATGGTATTATAACACCAGAAGGAGGTAGATTACGACTTGGTAACAGTGAGGAGAGGAACTCGTAGATAGATGTTGTCATCATGGATGGTCTTGTCTCCAACGGAACTATCTCCCAGACCTGTTTCGCCAATGGGAAATGGAGGAACACATGTAGATCATCCTCTACACCGTTGCATGTTTTACAAGGAAAGGAGTCAATTTCTCAAGTCGCCAGATTCTCACTAACAGGAACAACCTTCCTGGCCAATCTCCAGATAAAATCCTTGAGCTTAGGAGCTGTTTTGATGTTCCAGACATTCTTCATCCAGTTGATAGGCTGCTGGGAAGTGAGGTTTTCTCTAGAAGCTAGTATACCAACACTATAGCCTGAACGAGTGTTATAGGCTCCGGACTTATCAGGAAGCCAAGCAAACTTATCCAATGAAGGAGCTGAGCTAGTGAAGATTCTCATGATTTGATTCTCGTATTGTGGCAAGACTTCTTTTACCTTCTCTTTATCCCACTGATTAGTTAGGGGGCAGAGAAGATCACTAACCCTGAGGTTGGAGTGAGCCTTCGTTGGTGGTCCCATGGGGGTGATCGGTTTGTCGCAGCTAATCCAAGGGTCTTGCCAGACTCGGATACTCTCTCCGTTCCCTACATTCCAACCAAGACCTTTCCGGAGGAGTTCTCTTCCCACCAGTATACTCCTCCAGCCATGAGACACTGAGGAGGGAGTTGTGCAATCCAAAAAGGAGGAATTCCAAGCATACTTTCCGAGTAAGACTCTGGCCACAAGAGAATTCAGATCATTGATCAAACGCCAACCGATTTTAGCCAGCAATGCGTCATTGAACGTTTCGATATCACGGAAGCCAAGGCCTCCAGCATGCTTAGGGATAGTAAGCGTAGACCACGTGACCCAGCACATCTTTCTCTTTTTCGGACTTGAGTCCCACCAAAATCAAGTAAGCACCGACTGGATTTGCTTACACAGAGACAACGGGATCTTAAAACAGGACATAGCATAGCAAGGCATCGCCGAGAGCACAGCTTTTAGGAGCACCTGTTTACACGCACCTGACAAGAATCTCGAAGTCCAACTAAAAGCTTTCTGTCGAATCCTCTCAACTATTGAGGCAAATATATCCCTCTTGCGACGACCAAAAAGCTCGGGCAGACCTAGATATTTACCGATACCTCCTTCCGCCTCAATGGAGAGAGCCTGTTTTACCCTAGCCTTGACTTCAGGGGGCGTTCTGGCGTAACAGTAGACTTCAAGAAGTTTATTTTCTGACCCGATAAGCTCTCATATAGGCTCAAGATACCAGATAGTGCAGTGACGCTAGCGGCGTTTGACTTGAAAAAGAACAGAGTATCGTCTGCGAAAAGGAGATGATTGACCGCTGGGCTATGTCGCGATACCCGAATACCAGACAGAGATCCGTCTTCCATAGCTTTATCACAGAGTGACGAGAGAACCTGAGTGTATAATATGAAGATGTAGGGAGATAAAGGGTCACCTTGCCGTATTCCACGGGATGATTTACCGATCCTTGAGGCGTGCCATTGATCAAGAAAGTGTACGAGATAGATTCAATACAGTTCATCACCCAAGTGATACAGCGGTCGACAAACCCCATGTGAGTAAGAACCAATTTGATAAACCTTCATTATAATCGGTTGTATGCTTTGCTCATGTCCATCTTGACCGCCATTGAGCAAAACTTCTTTGCTTCTGAAGTCCTCAGGTAATGTAACATTTCGTGGGTGATTAGGACGTTATCTCCTATCGCCCTACCCGCAATGAACGCAGACTGAGAGTTTGAGATGAGCTCAGGTAGAAACGGTTTCAGTCTCTTCGACAAGATTGTAGCAATAATGTTGTAGTGTGTGGTACACAACACTATAGGTCTGTATTCGGACACAGATCGTGGGCCAGGTATCTTAGGTATAAGTCAAATGTGAGTCTCGTTTTGTTGGGGGTGAAGCGTATCAGAACTGAAGAACCGTCTTATATCCCTACAGAAGTCCTTCGAGATGATATGCCAGTATGACTGGTAGAATTTTGCCGAGAAGCCGTCAGGCCCCGGGGCTTTCCCACCATTGATCGATAAGACAGCCTGGTGAATCTCCGAATCACTCGGGATAGAGGTTAGAAAATCATTCATTTCAACAGAGACTTTGTTGGACAGGATAGTAGTTAAAGCCGAAAAGTTTGTGTTGTTGGTGGAAGTGAATATTTTCTCGAAATAGCCCTCTATGACCGCTGCAATTTGCGGTTCCTCACGTACTTCCCTGCCGTTATCATCCTCTATTACAGAGAAAGAATTCACCATCCTTCACTGTCCTGTTATAGCGTGGAAAAATCCAGTATTACGGTCACCATTCTTTAACCATTGGATTCGACTCCGTTGATGCCAAAACTGTTCTTCTTCCTTGTACGCTAAGCTTAGAGTTGCAGTGAGTGAGTCGATACGTTGAGAGTCAGGGACCGCCGCAGAGAGAGCATCTTCAAGCGCTGTTTGTGTCTTAAGAATGAGGAGGTTGCTTTTTTCATTTTGTTCCTTTGCCCAGTTAATAATACCTCTTCTGCAGGCGTTCAGTTTCTCTATAACAGAGGCTAGCGGGGAGTGGTTCCATGCCGAGTCGATAACTCCCTCCATCTCTGGATTTTCGGTAAGTGTTCTGTTGAATCTGAAGAGGCCCCGTCTCTTTTGTCCAGGCTTCCTAAAGTATGTCATAAGAGGACGGTGGTCGGACCCCTCGAACCTTAAGTAACAACTCCTTCCCATGGGGTATCGCTCATTCCAGGCGCAATTAACAAGTGAGCGGTCGAGTCTCGAGCGGATGAAGTGGGACTAATGATTACCCCTCCAAGACAATTTGTTACCAGAGTGTTTCAAGTCCCAGAGGCCGTTCTGAGAAACAAAGGATCTGAAAGCTGTGAAAGAGCCTTCCCATCTGGTTGGGCCTCCAACCTTTTCCGAGTTATCCAAGATCTCGTTAAAGTCACCAGATAAAAGCCATGGGGAACCTGTCCAAACCAACCTGAGAAATCTTGCTCCAAAACTCCAAAACGCAGAGCGATTTTCTACAGCAGGGCTCCGTATACAAAGGAAACAAAGGAGGGGGATCCTTTAAACGTTACCTCCGTATCAATTAGATTGGGAAGAGATTCCAAAACCTTTACATCAACCGTATCTTTCCATAGTAGCGCTAAGCCTCCACTTAGGCCGATAGGAGGAATGGAGAAGTAGTTTGTGTAATGGAAATCCTTTGTTTTCTTCTTTATAAATTCGTCATCGTTCTTGGTTTCCATGAGAAACATTATATCCGGGGATTTTGTGCGATAGAGCTCCCGCAACGTCGAATTGTCAAGGGGTTTCCCAAACCTCGACAATTCCAACTCATGATTACTAAGGAAGAGAAGGAGGAGGGGGCCAAAAATCCGAGCCACCTCTCTTTGATGAAGCACATAATGTATCGCTGGTAGTTGCCTTATTACAAGGTACATAGTCATGGTCTACTCGTTGCTTCTTACGAGGAGGTATTATTGACTTAGTCACCGTATCATTCTTGATCTTAACTCCTGGAAGAGCGTTCTTAGTAACCCTCTTGGTAGCTGTCTTATTTGCAGCTTTGGTGACTCTTTTTTTACCCGCTGGCTTTGTAGTAAGAGAGGTAGAGGGGTTAGCTCTAACGTTACTCGGACCGGCATCATTTGCGTCTGCATCACTCAATCGAAGAGTCGCAGAGATGCGATGTTGTTGTGAGGAACCTATATGGACCATAGGACTGACATGCTGGTGATTATCTAAGACATCATATTGAATATTCACTTCTTGAAGCCTATCTGAATTTAAGCTAGAGCCAGGACGAGGTGAGATGTGAGTACGAAGATCTGGTTCCATACCAGTAACATGTTCCAGAGCATATCATCTTTCACGAGAATTGGGAGCTGATGTTCCTCCTGATGAGACCCTTTCGTTAGGGTACTCGAGCCTCTCCCGTAGGTTGCGTGGAGAAGGTGTATGGGAGAGTAAGGAGCCAGAAGACCAAAGAGCTGTAGGTCTGTTGATCGGAGGGCAAGGAGTTTGATCCACTTGAATGTCTTGATGCCTGATAACAACCCCGCTTGAGAGAACTCTCGAATTGTTTCCTCTTGAGGATCGAGAGTCTCTGGAGTCACTAGTTCTGTGATGCGATGGTCCTCTTTCACCGTTTCTTTTTTGAGGAGCAAGCGAATCTATGGGGAAGTGAGAGTAGTCTCTATGTTCAGAGTAATGGCGCCGAGAGGGTCGATCCTCATATCGTTCTGAGGGGTACCAGACTTCCGTTGATGGGCGTTTATAGCCTCTTCTGTCATCATGCCTCCATTTGTCTGCCTCGATACGTTGGAGTGCAGTCGTTGAGTGATACCCAACTTACGATCCTTAACATGGGGTACGTTCCTGTCCCGAATTGGGCAATCAGACTTTTTGATTTTTATATATTCAAACTCCACCGCGATGACTTCCTCCGATGGTAGTTCTATCTCCATTCCCATTATCAGCGGTTGGAGTCCATTAACTTCAACTCGGAATTTAGCTTCATCAACGACTTTATCAGTCATAAAGCCAATGTCATCACCAATTGTAGTGATGGTGCCTTCGTTCCAGTAGTGGAGAGGGATGTCATGGATTCTAATCTAAAAGGAGATTGTAGAAGGGAAGTTCTCAGAGATAATAGGCTCCCATTTTTGAAGAATGAGCATCCACCTTTTGTAGTGGTAAGGGCTCTTAAGGCGAACACGTTCCAGGTCATCTTCCGCTTGGAAACACATCTGAAACTTTTCTGGGCCAAGCTCTCTCCCTTCGACTCTGCCTTCAAGGTTCCAGACTTGAGGAAGGAAGTCAATAACGGCTCGAGTGCGTTGTAGAATCGGATTTGTTAGTCGGCCTATGAGAGTAAGCTTGTTAGCTGCTATTAGGCCATTATTATCAGTAGCCGGAATGCGAAGAAGGGGGCGCTTGGCCGGGATAGGAGCTGCTGTCCATTTCCCTTTTTCCGATCGAGAGTATCGATGAGCCATCTCGTACTTTGCAAGTTGAGTAAAGTCAAATAGGGACCGTGAAATAGTACTGGAAAGATTATAACAATCAAACTTCAGAGTTGAGGAAGTCAAATATAGAGAATTCGCCTCTATTGCATTAACTTCGAGCGGGGGTGACCAGTAAGGTAGTTGGTAGATTCAAATGGCAGTAATGACACTGGATAAAATGATCATTGATGATAATACCGAATTGGTCTGATAATGGTCTTTTGGACATGAGTACAAGTGTGTGTTCCATAAACATAACGAGACAAAAACTAAATTAAACGGGAGGTAGGTAAGTAGGGATGGCAATTAAGGAGCTGGACCGCGGGCCTGGCCCGTAAAAGCTTGCTGCGGGACGAGATTGGGCTTCCATTTGATAAGCCGCAAAATTGCGGGCCTCGCAGGACGGGTCTAAAGCGGGACGGGTCAAAAGCGGGACGGGTCGAAAGCGAGACGGGTCGAAAGCGGGATGGGCTACAGGTTAACCTGTGGGATTTTGAAGACCCGCAACTCTAAGTCCCCATTTCTTCTTTCACCTAAAACAGAGAGAGAGATAGAAGGCGATTCGACGTTAGGTAGCTCCGGTGACGGTGGTTTCAGGGTCGATGATGCTTCCGGTCTCCCAAGCGCCTTCGATCTGCACCGGTGAAGCTTCTTCGATCTGCACCGGTGAAGCTTCTTCGAGTCATCATAAAAAATTTGAAAACTCACTTTCCACTGAAGAAGAAGATATAGTTCCCGCAATGGGTTCTTCATAGTTTTGCCTATATGTATTTGTTCACATTATCATACATTTTGGAGTTTTAGGTTTCAATATATCTTTAACTGGCTTCTATTATTCTTATTCGCAGAAGATGAAGTTGATGGTGAAGAAGATAAATCTCCATCTTTTTGTCGCTTGTTGGTGATAAAGATGAAGAACAAGAAGTGTGATTGGTGTTTTCTTTTTATTTATTTTTGGGATTAGCATCTTTGATTTGATACTGGTTTTATTTAATTTTGGATTTAGAAAACTAAAGCATTTGTTATGAACTTATGAGTTATAATATTTGGATTCAGCAGCTAAAGTATTATTTATTTTTAAAATGTTAAAGTCTAACAAAAGTAAATAAACTAGTGCTTTGATCCAATTAAAATCTTCAATTAACAAGTGTATTACCTTATCCGGTTCAATCTTCGACTAAACTCACTTACTAATGCGTCATGAAACTGATAAATCGTCCTAAATCATGTTTTGAAACGTTCAGGAGCCATATGTCCGTTTGTAATTATATGTCCCGCGGGCCGATCGGCAAAGGCTTACATGTTTTACGGTACGGATTTGGTCAACCATTTTGAGGACCGCAGCCCGCGCTGGCCTGACCCGCCGTGACCCGCTCGAAGACGAGCCCGCTGCGGTACGGGACGGGATGGGACAGATCAATCTGTTTGATATTCCGAGAGGGGCTTTAAACAACTTTTAAAATGGACTCTTTCTAATGCATCGGAGGACCACCATAATGATGTTGAGGCATATATATGCCTGCAGGACCTTGATTCATCGACCGTGCTGCCATGTAATGATGATTGTGACCTTGCCGAGAAAGAGACAGCAATGATAATAAGTATGTATGCCTTAAATATACACACCATATTGCAAAGAATTTCAAACGAAAAAGAACTACCCTCTTTCTACGTGTATCTAGCAATGGCTAACAGTATTTTCCCAGGTTCTTATATGAAAGGACTAGTTTCGTTCTCCTACATCTATCATCTCCATACAAGACTTAACATCAGATGGCTGAAAATCCAATGGACGTTTGTCAGACACTAGACGCAAAATATCTACAACTAGAGAGCCATTCACAGTTGGACCGGATTCTTCTTCCATTGAACCAGTGCCTGATATCTAATATGAGTGGAAAACATCAAAATACAAAGTAAATGAAGGCTAGGTAACATATACCTGATATCTAGCTAGCTACCTTCTCGACAGTTGTAATCTTGTGGACAAATCTAAAGGTTGAGAATAGCTGCATTGAAAACCAGAAGGGTCGACTTTAAGGACTACAGTGAAACATTCCACGACAAATTTAGGTGAAAGCTTGGTTTCGATTGGCTCCAACATTGCACTTTTGTATCCACAAAGGGCTTCCCGAGTTCAATCAAATTGAAACGGAAGACATTGTTCAAGCGATCTTGGAGCTATTAATAAGCGGAAAAGAGATTACACAACTCGATGCGATTTGATACAGTACGAATCCTAAAACTCAAATTGATAACGCCGATCAATAATCAATGCCGAGACGAAGAAGTAATCAAATACGTTTTTCATCAGTGAAATGACACAAATTACTACGGAAGAATTCGAAACGGAGAAGAATAGAAGAAATCTTCTCAGATTTCGACGTATTGCGAAGAAGACATACATGTATATAGATTATTATGAGCGAGGGAGAGTGTGTGGGATTGAAAGCGGAATCCTAAACTGCGTTTTATATGTGACGCTTTCTTTAAACGCAGTTGTTTCAAGAGCTTCTTCGTCGCTGGGCTGATAAAAGAACCGATACATAAGCATTATCTGGCCCAAAGCCCATTATATTTTTCCTTCGAAAAACAGCTTTTACCAAATGAGAATCAAAACTCACTTGGAAAAATTTCAGAAAATTTAGTGAATGTTGTAAAATAACGGGAATTCTATATATTTCATTAATGAATAAGACATCTTTTATATAAGGTTTACAAGATAGAAATAAAAAAAAAAATTAAAAATCCTAATCCAACTAGATTTAGGATAACTACTAAATACATAAATGAAAAGATTACATATACAAGGAAAAAGAAATAGGATTTCATTTTCTCTAAAGTTTGTGGCCGCCTCTCTCTCTCCTCGAAGGCATGCGGCCGCCTCTCTTTCCTCTCTCTAGGGTTTCGGCTATGTCTCTTTCTTCTAGGGTTTGGGCCGGTTATGGACATTCATCACTTGATTTATAACGCTCCCCCTTGGATGCCATAACCATACAGGATTGTAATACGCTTCACGTTGCCTCATTAAAACCTCATCAGGAAAAACCAAGTGGGACAAAACCATGATGAAAGAAAAAGAGTACAACACGTACTACTCCCCCTGATGTGAACCTCAGTGGATGTTCTTTAGTCTACGCATCTGATGCGTGATCTTCCTGAACGTGCAGGTGGGAAGTAAACAAATCGGTCAAGTTATTACTGAACCGTAATTGGACCACTTCGATCTCTTCTGCCTTTTCTCATGTCCTTTGACATCGTGTGTCTATGGACAATATACCGAGCATGGTTCCATGAATTAATAATCTCAGGTTGTAAACCTATGATCCAGTGTATCTTCTACACGGATGTGTACCAATATCTTGTCCATTGATCTTTCTCAATTATCATGTTGAGTCATAGATCTCAACCACATAAGCTCTCGACTACCTTGGCTATTATGATTGGTTATGATGATAAAGTGCGGACTACCATCGACCATACTATATTCTGATCAATTCATGTTTTGAATTATAGACATTGTCTATATATGTCCGCAACTCGTTCCATGAGCGTCAAAGATCATTGCTGCAAGGATTTTATAGTCTTATCAAACTATGGCTCTGCGGCCAAATACATTTGTGGACCTCGGTTATCAATCTCTCTTGCATTCGGTAATGCCATATATATCAGACATTGTAGTCCTTTATCCATATCTTGATGGCGTCCCATGACCTCTCTGCCGTGGATCATATCACACACTGAATATACATTAGGTCATGGACTTCGATCACACATTCTTATGGACTGCAACCTATTGGCATCTGATCGAGAAGGATAGATTAAATGTCTCCTCTCAGCCTCACAGCAGCAATAGACTGTTCTGCTATGCCAGATAATCCAGATCTTTATCTAAGGGATCTGATGTTGGATTGGTCTATCCATTGAACATGCTATCCGAGGTAGCAAGCTGAGGAAATCTGAATTACCTTTCTTTGGGCTGATCTTTCTTTTCCACTAGCCTGTACTACAATCTAGTCGGTCCATGCTAGTGTCACAGATTTGTATAAACCTTTTAACCTCTCTTTAGGTTGGTTTAGTATAAACACAAGGAATTCGAATTTCTTTATTAGTTTACATATGGACTGAATTTGATCGTTCTTATAGAACTCCTTTACTAGTATTACATAATATATGCAGCTGCATTGTTTCAGTCCATGAACAGCTTAGGAACAATGCTGTCTTTTATCCAGTGATCCATATGTTGCTTACTACATCTTTATATGTCAATCTAATTTCTTTCTTATGACCAGACCTTTGTCAATTTTGAAATTGTGTAGCAGCATCTACCACATATGAGTTTATCTCCTTATAATCTGTTCCATGGTCTCTGTGAGTATCATTGTGTAACAAGCTATGATCGAATGCTGTTAGTAGGAAACATGAACACCTTTAGACCTCGTGATCATGTATCATATCTCATGGTTTCTTTTCCCTCACAAGACCCATCTATTTCACTGGTTTATATCAGATGACTTTTCTGTATATATGTATGTGGCCAATACGCCTATCTTTTTCTATAGATACTTTAAACCCCACGTTTATCTTTTCAATCTAATATTTATTCTTTATGAGTACTCTTTCGTGGGTTCTGATCCTCGTTTATATCTTTATGTTCAAGTGCTACTCTCTTATGTACAAATATATCTTTATGTGTCGACACTTATATATGGTTCCATTGTGCTCCAGACATGATCTAATCGATTTGAGATTTCATTATCCTGGACCATTGTTACCTAGTAGCTTGGCGTCCCAAACTACATGGTTTGGTACCTTAGATGTTTAGCTGCGCAGCCTTTTCTCAATGTCTGGTCTGGTTTCCTTATGACCTCGGATTTGTATTCTATGCACCTTTCTCTTTTTCTTTCCGAGGTTCCTTATCTTATGGAACACTTTGGTCTATCTTGTATAAAATATGTAGCAACTTGACTGTGTCTCTTTCTAGGACATCAGATTTCGTTTGGTACTAAGCTGGTTATGACTTAGTCATTCTTTTCTTTTCTTTTCGGGTCAGTGTCTGGCATCTCGATTAGCTTGCTATGTATAATCTTTTCTTTCTTTGGACGTCTATAATTCTAATCCGAGGATCTTTGCCAAGACAATGATGGTTGATACCATTTTGTTTCTTATCATTCTTTACTCTTTACCAGCTTATAGCTTTCTCTTTTAATGTTGGATAGTCGGATTCATTGATCATACAATCCGTGTACCTGGCCACTTTCTGATCACCCATATTTGGCTCAAGGTCTCTTAGAAGTCGTGGGAGAAAGTCATACTCTTATCCAACATATATTCGCAATCCTCTTCTGAGGTTCCATCTTAGACGGCACATATGTCTGTGGTGGTTTATTCAAAGTCTCTTAAGATAGTGTATGTCTGGTTTATGACCCGTATTCAATCTGAGATGAGAATATCTATGCTCACTTATATGGCCTGATATATTTTTACTTTATATACATGTAAATCCATGATGTCCCTAAGCTTTAGGATGGATGTCCGATCCTTATAGGTAATGGACTGCACGGCCAAGCCGTTTATATCATGGTCATAGACCATGGTTCACGAATTTGTTCACGAATTTGTAGTATTGATCATGTATCACGGGTTTATCCTCTCCCTCCCTCATGAACATACTATAATTTCGTGATGCTTAGGACAATAAAGCCTAATGAGTTTCCCTTTGTGTACATGTTTCACAACGTGAGATCTTATGGGATAACTCTTTGTGCCTTCTCAATATCAATCTTTGCGCCTTCTCAATATCAATCTTTGCATCAAGTTTAGACTAGGATGGCTAATCCGGTATTGCCATAAAGTGTATAATTTTCGTGGGATATATCAGTATAATCACCACGGCTCTTGCCTCTTATCATACTGATCTGTAGCATAGTTTTGATCAGTAGATTACATAGGTATAGTTTTGACCACTTTCTTAAAAGGGTCTTAGGCGTTTTCGTTCTTTCTTTCTTAAATCTGAAGGAACTTGTTTCCTTTTGCCCATTGTTTCTATTTGGAAACCATTTTATTATAACTCAATGGGTCATACATTCTTGGGTGTATATAATGCCCTTTAGGCAATGCCTTGGCCATAGATTTCTTACTAGGCTACTATGCCCGTACTATAATGCCCTTTAGGCAATTTCTTTATCAATAAGACATTTTCAAGCAAAATCAGACAAGATATAATAGCAATGAACTCAAAGCATTTCATAAAACAATAAGACAAGATGTCGATTTTAGTCGTTGAGACAATCAGAAGTCTCAAAATCCAAGAGGTCGTCCTTTTCAAGGTCGGAATCATCATCAGCATCATACCCGGTATCATGAACCATATGGGCTTCCGGGTTCTTGTTCTTAAGGCTCTCTTGATAGAGCTCACATAGATGTTTAGGGGTTCTACAATTCTTGGCCCAATGGTTACTCATCCCGCATCTGTGACAAGCTGATATGGTCGAGTTAGATGGTTTGGATATGCCGCCTCGACCACAGCCATAACTGCCTCGGCCACGGCCATAGCTGGAACCACGACCATGGTTATTGTGGTTTCCTTGCCGGTCATATGAGTAGTTGTCACGGCCACGTCCTTTGTATCTACTACAGCCTTTTCCGTGTGATCTCTTATTATCATGGACGTGGTTGCACTCTTTGGGATCTTTCTTTTCAGCCTCATTGGCTTCTGGTAATGCTGCTGTTCCGATGGGTCCCATCTCACTGTTTTTCATTAGGAGTTCATTATTAGCCTCGGCCAGGAGTAGGCACGAGATCAGATCAGTGTATGAGGCGAAGCCTCTCTCTCTATACTGCTGTTGCAGCAACACATTCGTCGAATGGAACGTGGAGAATGTTTTATCAAGCAACTCTTTCTCGGTTACTTCCTCACCACAAAGTCTCATCATTGAGACTATCTTAAACAATACTGAATTGTATTCATCCACAGACTTATAGTCCATGAATATGAGATTCTTCCACTCATGTTTAGCCTTTGGTAATAGCACTGTTTTCTGGTGATCATATCGTCGCTGTAAAGCGGTCTAAAGGTCTAGTGGATTCTCCATGGTGAGGTACTGATCTTTTAGACCCTCAATGAGATGGTGGCGTATAATACTTATAGCCCTGTACCGATTCTTATCAGTCTCATTGATGCCCTCGATGATAGCATCACCGAGTTCCTTTGACCTCAAGTTAATCTTTTTGTCAAGTGCCCATTGCAAATAGTTGTCTTCGGAGAGATTAAGGGCATCATAGTCTAGGTTTGAGATTTTCGACATCTTTGTTTGTAGGGTTGAACCGGACCACCAAAGGGAACAGATGAACCTCGAGCTGGAATGAGAACAAACACGAGCTGGTTGCTTTCGGATCGTGAACAGCTGGGACAAAGAACGTGCGCCAACAGCTTCCGGGGACGTTCGTCTGCTTCACGCGTCTTCGAGCTGGGGGTGTCGATCGTCTGATTGCAAGCTGGTCCTTCGGGAGCGCGAGCTAGCTGGGAACGTCGGACCCGTACTGGCTGAGTTGAGATGCGGGAGACACGTTTTATTGGGAACGCGAGCTGGACACTTGTTATCGTGTCGCGAGCGTCTGATCGGTATTGCGAGCTGTCTGATCAGGAACGTGGGCTGGCTCTGTTGTAAACAGGAAACTGAGGACGTCTAGGATCAGGAACGCTTTAGGGTTTAAGCTGATCGGATAGTTGCAAGCCGGAACACAAGCAAGAACAGATTAGGATTCTTAGGTAAGTTGCCGGCTAGGTTAGGTTTAAGGGGTTGGCGATTTAGGCTCAGGTTGCAGAGGACAATCGTGCTGATAACGTGTTGTAAAAGAATGGGAATTCTATATATTTCATTAATGAATAAGACATCTCTTATATAAGGTTTACAAGATAGAGATAAAAGAAAAGAGTACAAGTCCTAATCCAACTAGATTTAGGATAACTACTAAATACATAAATGGAAAAATTACATATACAAGGAAAAGGAAATAGGGTTTCCTTTTCTCTAAAGCTTGTGGCCGCCTCTCTCTCTCCTCGAAGGCATGCGGCCGCCTCTCTCTCCTCTCTCTAGAGTTTCGGCTATATCTCTTTCTTCTAGGGTTTGGGCCGGTTATGGACCGGGCCGGTTATAAATATTCATCACTTGATTTATAACAGTGAATGCTTTTACGCCAAAAATTTCTATAATTCTATAAATTTAATTTATTTATATGTTGAGAAATAGCCTAATATAACACTTGAATAGTTTTATCATAAAAAATAGCATCCAAAGAGAAAAAAATGACCAAATTAGCATTTATTAAAAATATAAAGGCACATATATCATTGGTTAAAAACTAGAGTTTAAATTTTTTTTGGGTGGGATTTACGATTTATGGTTTAGGGGCTAGGATTTAAGGTTTAGAGAAATGTTTCTACAATCTCTGATCGGTAATTGAACCAAAAATGTTTTGTATCATGGATCAATATGGTTTGACCGAGTTCAGTTAGGTTTATCGAATTTAGTTGAGTTTAATCAGAGAATAAAGTAGAACTAAATTTAAAGTTTTGTTCGTAGCTTTGATACATTTTACAAACATAATTAAGTTTAGTTATTAAAGATTTTCATAGAAATAGTTCTGAAATAAAATTTAAGCTCAAACCAAATGAAAATTAGATATAAAATTAATATTTGACCTTTAAATCTAAAACTAATATTTTCAATTTAAATATTTATCACCATAAGTTATGATTTTTTTTAAAAAAAATGAATATAAAAAATATTTCTAAAATTTAAAAGACACAATTAATAAATTTGATTTCAATAGCAAAGTACAATTAAACCTAGTTTTTATCGATCTAATCTGGATATGTTTCCGTTTCATAGTTTAACCTAGTTCAATTGTCGGCTTGGTTTGTGTTTTAAAAATACTTCTCATACATTAATATTTTTTATTAACCTCATATATTCGTTATTTATTAACTATATTTCTAAAACCTGACCGGTAACTGAACAAAAAAAAGTTTTAGGTCATGGATCAATATATTTTGACGATCAATATATTTTGACCGGGTTCGATAGGATTTAGGTGAATTCAATTGAGTCCAATCACAGCATGGAAATAGAACTAAATCTAAATCTATTTGTTTATTTATGTTCGGTAAATTTTGCAAACATAACTAAATTTAGTTATTAAAGTTTTCAATAAAAATAATTTTGAAACAAAATTTAAGTACTAACCAAATGAAAATTAAATATAAAACTAATATTTTTAACATTAAATATGAAATTAGTATTTTGATATTAAATCTTGATCACCGTAATTTGTGCAAATTAAAAAAAATATATATTATAATAAAATTTATATGTATGGCTTAAAGGATAAAAATAATTAATAAAATTTAATTTTGATAGCAAATTACGAATATACTCTGGTTTTATCCATCTAACCTGAATATATTTCCATTTTACGGTTTAGTACGGTTTTAACAGCCGGTTTGGTCCAGATTAAAAACATTTATGTAGGGTATAAAATTTGAAATAATAATATTTTAAATAAACTTTTTTAAAAAAATTAGTTATTAAATGTATTATTCATTAATGGTATTTTAGTATTTTTACTTTTTAATGAATGTCATTTTAGTCATTTTTCTCTGTTTTGATAAAAACTATAAAGTATCGGGTGATCTGTGGATTGAATCGTGATTCCACGTACTCTTTGGATACATTTTACGAAAACAAATAGCCAATAATTCTGCATATCGTATCAATCATAGACTATCGACTGATCGTTGGTTTTTCCTTTCTTTCCTTTTTGCTCCTTTTTGTAGACACATTGGATATATATATATATATATATATTTTGGGTGCAACACACTGGATATTTTGTCGTCAAGAACAAAAACTCTTGTTTGATTCACATGATACACAATAGAGATGAAACATCATGTAACGAAAGCACAATCCCACGAGGCCAGTTTACATTAAATCTGTGGATTCACATGGAGTTTTTAGGGAGGGAAAACTAACTAACATGCGTTGTTGAACTTCTTCTCATTGGCATCACCATCATGATCAACGTCAACTACAAGCTCAAGTGTTCTCTTGTTCTTTTCATCATCCCATTTGCTCATCACTGTTGTCGTAATCGGCGTCTCCTTGTTCTTGTACTTAAAGTAGAGGATAAGTTGGAGAATCCCCAATGGAGTCCCCACCATATTAGGTGACTATACATGTGTAAAAAAAATCAATCAACATATTCAAAACCATGCAGTCATGCACAAGACAATCTCAACAGTTTTGTACTATACATATATATATATATATATATATATATATATATATATATATATATATATAATATTTCCACAAACATTAATTTAATATAATGGACTTTCTTTGTATCTTTATAACCATCAAATTAAGAAGCGTTCTTTATATTCTAAGAGCCGGTTCAACTTTGTTAAGTTAAGAAAACAAACCAAAGAAAGGGAGTGATAACTAGAGAAACGAACCGCAAGAAATAGATCATGGCTGAGTAAACCATAGGCCAACCAAAGGGAGCTAGCCAGAAATGAAAAGAATGACAAGTAAAATGGCATGTACTCCACACTTTTTGTCTCTATCACTTTTTTCTGCATACACATTCACATTATATTAGCTTGATCCATAATTATATATTCCTTAAATGATATTTTTAGTTAATAGTAATATATATAGCTTAATTACCATAACGACGAGAGGAGAACCATACATGGAGATAGAAGCCACGAGGCCGAAACTTCCGACGAATGATTTCCGGTGACGGTGCTCGTCAAACACTACAGCTGAGATTACAGCTAACCCGAACAAAATGACCACCACCGGAACAAATATAACACCAACCTTAACCTAATTCAAATGTCTATATAGATCAATGTCACGAATACTATTTTAGGAAATAAAAAGGATATGATATCATGTGATAATAAATTACATACCTTTTCTTTGGGCGACGAGTAGCAGAAATATATGAAAATGAAGAGTGATTCGAGAAGGATGCCGACTCCATTGATGGTGACGAGAGGAAGATTCTCCCAAAGATGACTCACAATCGGTAAGCCATACCAAGTGTAAATCAAACAGTTTAAGAGTGTCATAACATAAGGAAAACATGAGAATTCCTCTGTGCTTTTCTTCTTAAACACCCTTGAAAATGTTAATCTACATATCAATTCAAGTTTTTTTAAAAGTTATAGTTTACTTTGTTGGTTAATTCTATATGAAAATAGCTATTTGTTTTTTTTGTTACGTACATTGGAGCAGTATAGAGCAGCATGGAAGCTCCATTTCCTGTGCAGAGTTCATATTTAAGTTTTCCAACAACAACAACAAAAACTCACATAAATTTTCTTCTGGTAAAAAAAAAATACAATTTCTGACAATGTTATATTTCTCAAAAAAAAAGAAAGATAGATTAAGAAAATATAATATCCCAGAATAAAATAAAGAAAAAATTACCCAAGATTCCGATGAATAATCGAAGTTTACCACCCATATATTTAATTGGCCGGAAGAACAAGGATTATGGAATGTTTTTTTTTTTTGAGAAAATGGATTATGGAATGGTTGGGAAGTAGGAGAGTTACACCTCTAATGTATGTGTTTATATAACATGTCTTTGGTGCTCATTTTAAAATATTAATTAAAGTTTGGGACATTTTTTAACATTTTAATTCTGAAAATATATTGGTGCCATTAATACTATTAGCAATTGATTTTTTTATTAACAAATTGGCAGTGATGAAAAATTGTTAGACGTTTCTATTCACAAAGAATCAAAGAATAAGCAATTAATTTATAAAAAATTGTTCAAAACACAATCAATTTTACCAAATTTTAGAAATGCACACAATCGTCGTTCATCACACACGGCTGGAATTTTATGAACCAAAAACGAGCCTGGAAAGATGGTGGATATGAGTCATATGGCATTGTGACATTCTTAGACAGTTTGACGTGTATGGGGATTTAATAGTTGTTCGTATATACAAAATCTTCCACACATTTTAGTTTTTATAAAAGAAGTGCAAAAAATTACCCAAGACTAAAATTATGTGCTTCAATATACCGGTGTTTTATTTCATGTGAAATTTTCTTTAAGTTAAATAAATGTAATTCCATTTTAGAAAATACAAATAGATTGAAATGTAAATTTAACTAATTACTTTGTATTTTATGAAACTATTTTGTACTTGTGTTCAAAAAAAAAAGAAAAAAAACTATTTTGTACTATACAACCTGGTAAAAATTTAGTTATATTTATTTTCGAATTTGATTTTCATAAATTATCCGATTGTTTCTCTAATCAGTTATTTGATTTATCTAATAATTCGTTCTATGATTGCAGCTAAAATTGTTTTTTCATCTTGCAACTAAAATTGTTAAAAGGTGGGATATAGTGTTTTACATCGTTTGGACCTATATTTAATTAATGTATTGTTTGGAATGTTTAATAGTATAATGTTGTCTTTAAAATATATAGGGATATATATATATATATATGTAATAAAATGTTAGTCTTTTCATTAGTTATCAACAACATTTTATTTGATATAACGCATAACTAAATGTTATTTTTAAGTAGTGATCATATTCTAATAAGGTATAAGCTTAATACCAAATTAACAAAGATGTTATTCGTTTGATAGATCGTGAAGATTCACGGGTATGTGCTCAGAAGTGTCGATCCAGTTCGTAGACGTAAACTTTGATTATCTTTCTTTCTTTCTTTGTAGCACACTAAATTCCAATCCTCAATAAAGAAGACAATCATGTTTAAGCGCCAATGGAAAATATAGTAGAAAATGATAATAATGGATGTAGATTAACAAATCAACTTCAATTAAAAAGAGTTAAAGTTGTTTAAAGGTAGCTTTGAGGTAGGTTAGCAACACGTGGGATGTGAACACAAGTGTTCTCTATAACAGATAAGAATTAAACATTAGCTCTTGAATAGACATTTCAACTTTTTTTGTAGATCCGTATAACAGATAAATCCATCTACAATTTATAAATCTGCAGTTTATGAATATACAATGTTTTTTTAAGCGGTGTTATTCAATATTTCGTTTTGGATGATAACTGTTTTTAATTATTATTTTTAACAACAACAAAAACTTAATCTTAAAACATAGCGGTGACCGGATAACGGAGATGGAGCTAAGCTAGAGAAGTAATGACTAACGGGGTCAAAGAAAATGTCTGGATACGGTGCAGGCTTGACAGAGCCTTTGGAAACGCAGAGTGGTTCCGTATTTTTCCCCGTTCATATAATCACTACTTGGAAAGACTTGGCTCAGATCACATGCCAATATTGACGACCGTTATGGGTAATGGCGCTAAGCATGTGGGTCGGTTCATGTTTGACAAAAAATGGAGTAAGAAACCTGAGATGATGGAGCTAGTTCGTAAAAGGTGGAACGCTCCCCAGCCCAACAACACGAGTTCAGTAATTGAGTGCATTGCATCTTGCCGCAAGGTCCTGGCTAAGTGGAAACGTACTGAAGTTAGTAATTCGAAGAAAATGATAGAGAAACTTCGAGTGGAGTTGGAGGAAGAGGATAAGAAGATTGCTCCAAATATGTTCAGGATTGTCTACCTTAAATTGGAACTTGCTAAATTATTTCAAAAAGAAGAAGAGTACTGGAAGCTTAAGAACAAGAACAATTGGTTACAGGCAGGTGATAAGAACACCAAGATATTTCATGGCTGAGCGAGAACGAGGAAAATGAAGAATAATATCCCTAGTCTCTTTGACTCTGGTGGGGTAGAGCACACATTGGAAGAGGCTAAAGGAGATATCGCGATACGATACTTCACAGAGCTTTTCACATCATCTCAGCCCACTGATGCGTCTGACCTACTACGAGACTTCTCACCACGAGTAATAGAACACATGAACACCAGTCTGACAAAGCCAATCACTGATGCGGAGATAAAGAGGGCAGTCAAAGCGATAAAGAGTGATAGCTCACCTGGAGCTGACGGCATGACATGACAATTTTCCAGAAGTATTGGAACATCATCGGTCCGCCGGTTGTTTCCGAGGTTAAGAAATTCTTCCTTGAAGGTGTGATACCTCAGGACTGGAACTACACTCAGCTATGTCTACTGCCTAAGAAGCCAAATCCATCAGTCATGACAGATTTACGGCCGATCAGCTTATGCGCAGTCTCATATAAGATCATTTCGAACATCCTATGTGCAAGGCTAAAAGTTATTCTCCCCAATTTGGTATCGCCTACTCAAAGAGCTTTTGTTTGCTGGAAGGTTGATCTCAGACAACCTATTGATAGCTCATGAGATGGTTCATGGTCTCAAAACCAATCCGAACTGCAGAGAGGGATACATTGCGATCAAGACTGACATGTCGAAAGTTTATGACCGTGTGGAATGTAACTTTCTAGAAGTACTGTTTCAAAAAATGGGTTTCGACAGTAAGTGGATACAATGGACCATGATGTGTATTCGCTCAGTTACATATACGGTACTTCTGAATGGCCAGACTTATGGTAGGATTATGCCGGGACGTGGCTTACGGCAAGGAGATCCTCTGTCTCCATTTCTGTTTATCTTATGTGCAGAGGCATTGGTTCATGTGATGAACAGAGCAGAATTGCAGGGCGACATTACGGGGATGCGACTGACGAAGAACTGTCCCTCTATACAGCATCTTCTATTTGCGGATAACAGCCTGTTCCTATGTCAAGCGACTTTGAAAGAATGTTCCAGTTTCCTTCACTGCCACGAGCTCTATGGTCAGGCATCAGGGCAAGTGATAAATTTTCAAAAGTCGTCTATAACCTTCGGAGCTGACATCGTTCCAGCGATGAAATGATTATTAGCGGAGTTACTAATGATTTGAGAACGAGGGTGGAGCTGGCACATACTTGGGTCTCCCAGAATGTTTCAGCGGATCAAAACAGAAGTTATTAGCTTTCATAGGCGACAAGCTTAGTAAAATACTGACTGGATGGTATGCCAAAACGCGTGCCCTTGGAGGAAAGGAGGTATTCCTTAAGTCAATTGCAATGGCCTTGTCTGTGTATGCCATGTCTTGTTTCAGATTGACTAAGCATCACTGCCAAAAGATAATGACTGCGATGGCGGCTTTTTGGTTGAATGAGTGTAGTGACAAAAAGAAAATTTACTGGGTTTCGTGGTCAAACATGTATATACCAAAGGAGTTTGGAGGCTTAGGGTTCCGAGATATTTAAGATTTCAACCAAGCCCTGTTGGCAAAACAAGCGTGGAAGTTGTTGAACGAACCTCATGTTGGTCAAAAATCAACGCATGCAAGTTGGTGATGGTGAAGAACACGTTTTTTTCTCTTTGGTTTTTGGTTGGTAAGTTTGGTTGTTACACCAACTCACCACCAACTCACAAATCCCCTCCTATAAATACATGCATGAAGGAGAAGGGGAAAATCATCCCAAAACAAGAAGAGAAGAAGAAGAGAAAAACGTGAGAGAGAGAGAAAAAAAAAAACTTTTTTTTCTCACAAAAAATCTTCTTTAAGAAATTACGAGTAATTTCTGAGTGTATTTGGGATCGGGGTGTGAGTTGTGAGCTTGTAAAATTTCCTTGGTTGATAATAAAAGATCTGTAGCAGGTCCGGAGACGTAGGCAACATTGGCCGAACTTCGTTAACAATTTTGTGTGTGTGCTCTTTTTTCCGCTCCCACAAATTCTGGTTTACCGCAAAATTTGACCGCGTATTTCCTAACAACTGGTATCAGAGCCTGAGTTACGGTGATCGGTCAAATTTTTTGCGGGGTTACTATTCACGTGAACAGTACTTCGTGACTAGTGAATTTTGTCGGTAACATCGGTTTGTCGACGAAGGTGTTCTAATACACGGTGGTTCCAGAAACGATGGGAGGCGAAGACGGTTTGGCGCACAGTATCGGGAAATTTGACGGTACATATTATGCATTTTGGAGAATGCAAATTGAAGATTATCTGTACGGAAAGAAGCTTCATCAACCGCTGAGCAAGAAGCCTGAGAAGATGGATCATGATGAGTGGGAGCTCCTTGACAGACAAGTTCTGGGTGTTATAAGGTTAACACTGTCGAAAAACGTTGCTCACAACGTTGCGAAGGAGAAGACCACGGAAGGGCTCATGAAAGTTCTCTCTGATATGTATGAGAAACCTTCGGCAAACAATAAGGTGTTTCTCATGAAGAAACTCTTTCATTTGAAGATGGAAGAAGGTGGCCTGGTTGCCGCACATGTGAACGAGTTCAACACGATTGTCAACCAACTGTCATCAGTTGAAATCGAGTTTGAAGATGAAGTGCGAGCACTGATTTTGTTGGCATCTCTGCCAAATAGTTGGGAGCCAATGAGGGCAGCGGTTAGTAACTCTGTGGGTACTCAAAAGCTCAAATTCAATGATGTTAGAGATCGTATCCTTGCTGAGGAAGTTCGAAGGATAGACTCTGGGGAGGCATCAACGAGCTCTGCTTTCAACGTGGAAAACAGAGGGAGAAACCCAGATAGAAATAACCGAAGTGATGGCATATCGAAGTCAAGGAATGGACGGGGTCAGTCTAAATTCCGACAGCCTGCAGAGTGCTGGAATTGTGGAAAGACAGGTCACATCAAGAAGAATTGTCGAGCACCACCGAAGGAGGAAGACAACACTAGAGGCGGAGCCAATGCAGTGACACGTGAAATCGCTGATGCATTGGTAGTGTCTGTTGATTCTCCGAGGAAAAGTGAAGCTCGTGATGCAGCTGGAAATAACACCAAATCGTCAATCTCCTATGTTGATAGCCCAGTCGATTCATGGGTTCTTGACTCAGGAGCGTCATTCCACACCACACCGCACCATAACATCATGGAAAATTATATTGCGGGAAATTACGGAAAGGTATATCTTGCTGATGGATTACCTTTGGACATAGTTGGTATTGGAGATATCAACCTGAAGATGTCAGACGGACGTGTGTGGAAGATTACGAAGGTCAGACATGTGCCAAAGTTGATGCGAAATCTGATCTCAGTAGGTCAACTTAATGATACGGGGCACGATGTTAATTTTGGTGGTGGAGCCTGGAGAGTCAGAAAAGGTTCCATGGTGGTTGCTAGAGGTCATAAAAGAGGTACTCTTTATATGACGACGAGCTATGAAGACACTGTTGCTGTTGTTGAGGATGTCAAACAGACCAAGTTGTGGCATTGTAGATTGGGGCACATGAGTGAGAAAGGGATGAAACTCATGGTAGAAAATGGCGCTCTTCCGGATCTGAAGACGGTGGATCATCAGATGTGTGAAAGTTGCATCCTTGGGAAACAGAAACGAGTTAGTTTCTCTAAAGGAGGAAGAGAGCCAAAATCTGAGAAGTTAGAGCTGGTGCACACTGACGTGTGGGGACCCGCTCCTGTTGCATCGCTGGGAGGTTCGTACTACTATGTGACCTTCATTGATGACTCCACAAGAAAGGTGTGGGTCTACTTCATGAAGAACAAATATGAAGTGTTCTCGGTTTTCAAGAGATGGAAAATCATGGTTGAGGTTGAGACGAATCTCAAGTTGAAGTGCCTAAGGTCTGATAATGGTGGTGAGTATATCAGCGGCGAGTTCACGAGATACTGCGCTGATAACGGGATCAAGATGGAGAAGACTATTCCTGGAACGCCTCAACAGAATGGAATAGCAGAAAGGATGAACCGAACCTTGAACGAGCGTGCAAGGAGCATGAGATTGCACTGTGGATTACCAAAGACGTTTTGGGCAGATGCAATCAGTACTGCAGCCTACTTAATCAACAGAGGACCGTCTGTGCCGTTGGGATTTAAGATCCCTGAAGAAGTTTGGAGCGGAAAGAAAGTAAACCTTTCTTATCTAAAGGTGTTTGGTTGCTTAGCTTATGTTCACATTGATGATGCTGCAAGAAGTAAACTTGACTCGAAGTCTAAAAAGTGTTACTTCATCGGTTATGGTGACACGGAGTTTGGTTACCGGTTTTGGGATGACGAAAATCGGAAGATCATCCGCAGCAAAAATGTTGTGTTCAACGAAGAAGCGTTGTACAAGGATAAGCTAAGAGAAGGCTCGGAAAAGAAAGAGCCTGGAGCTGTTGACTTAGAAGATATCCTGACACCGGAGTTGCCACAGGATACCGCAACAGCAGAAGAAGAAATCTCTCTAGACGAGAGTGGTGAGGCTGAAGAAAGTGATGATTCTGAAGTGGTCCCATATACACCAGTCACGGAGTTACGACAGTCAAGCAGAATCATCAGAAAGCCAGTAAAATTCTCTCCATCGCTCAACTACATTCTGCTCACAGACAGAGGCGAGCCTGAATGTTATGAGGAAGCTATGCAAGTTGATGAGTCGATCAAGTGGGAGCTTGCAATGAACGACGAGATGGACTCGTTGTTATCCAATCACACGTGGGAGTTAGCAGATTTGCCTAAGGAGAAAAAGGCATTGCATAACAAGTGGGTCTACCGAATAAAAGAAGAACCTGGTGGGAATAAGCGCTATAAAGCGAGGCTTGTTGTGAAGGGATTCCAACAAAAAGAAGGCGTTGACTACACCGAAATCTTCTCTCCTGTAGTCAAGATGGTGACCATTAGAACGGTTCTTGGGCTGGTAGCACAAGAAGATCTGCATCTTCAACAGATGGATGTGAAGACGGCATTTCTTCACGGTGATTTGGATGAGGAAATTTATATGAAGCAACCCGAAGGCTTTGAGATCAAAGGGAAGGAAAGCCTTGTTTGCAAGCTGAAAAGGAGTTTGTACGGCTTAAAACAAGCTCCAAGACAGTGGTATAAACGGTTCGACAACTTTATTAAAGGCGTTGGTTTCTTGAGGTGTGAAGCTGACCACTGTTGTTACTTCAAGACGCTTGAAGAGTCCTACTTGATATTGCTCCTATATGTCGATGACATGCTGATAGTAGGAGCAGACTTGCACGAGATCAATAGCTTGAAGACGAAACTCTCAGAAGAGTTTGCGATGAAAGACCTTGGAGAAGCAAGACAGATTCTAGGGATGAGAATCAGTAGAAGCAAGGAAGGTCTTAAGATATCACAAGAGGAGTATGTGAAGAAAGTCCTCAAGAGGTTTAACATGGATGACGCGAAGCCAGTTAGTACTCCCCTGGCAAGTCACTTTCGGTTATCCAGAGAACAGTCTCCAAAGACGGAAGACGAGATGGCATGTATGGATAAAGTTCCATATGCCTCTGCTATAGGAAGCCTGATGTACGCGATGATATGTACAAGGCCAGATATTGCACATGCAGTGGGAGTCGTTAGCAGATTTATGAGCAATCCAGGGAAGGAACATTGGGAAGCCGTTAAGTGGATTTTCAGATATCTAAAAGGAAATCCAAGTTTATCGCTATGTTTCACGAAGTCTAAGATGAGATTGCAGGGATATGTTGATGCTGACAATGGAGGTGACATTGACAGCACGAAGAGCACAACCGGGTATGTCTACACCTTTGGCGGTACTGCAATTTGTTGGGTTTCAAAGTTGCAGAAAATTGTATCTCTATCAAGCTGTGAAGCTGAGTATGTTGCTGTAACGGAGGCAACAAAAGAGATGATATGGCTACAGACTTTTCTAGAAGAGCTAGGCCATGACCAAGGGAAAGGTGTGTTGTACTGTGACAGTAAAAGTGCCATCGATTTGGCAAAGAATCCGGTTTACCATGCTCGGACGAAGCACATACATCGTCGGTATCATTTCATCAGATCAGCGTTGGAAGATGAAATGTTGGTGCTTGAGAAGATCCCAGGAAGCAAGAATCCGGCAGACATGTTGACGAAGGTCGTGCCGTATGATAAGCTGAGGTTGTGTGCAACCTCAGTTGGCTTGTTGGAGTAACAAGCTGGGGAGACCTGCTACATTGATCAAGGTGTGAAGACAGATTGAAATCAGTCTTCAAGTGGGAGATTGTTGGTCAAAAATCAACGCATGCAAGTTGGTGATGGTGAAGAACACGTTTTTTTCTCTTTGGTTTTTGGTTGGTAAGTTTGGTTGTTACACCAACTCACCACCAACTCACAAATCCCCTCCTATAAATACATGCATGAAGGAGAAGGGGAAAATCATCCCAAAACAAGAAGAGAAGAAGAAGAGAAAAACGTGAGAGAGAGAAAAAAAAAAAAAACTTTTTTTTCTCACAAAAAATCTTCTTTAAGAAATTACGAGTAATTTCTGAGTGTACTTGGGATCGGGGTGTGAGTTGTGAGCTTGTAAAATTTCCTTGGTTGATAATAAAAGATCTGTAGCAGGTCCGGAGACGTAGGCAACATTGGCCGAACTCCGTTAACAATTTTGTGTGTGTGCTCTTTTCCCCGCTCCCACAAATTCTGGTTTACCGCAAAATTTGACCGCGTATTTCCTAACACCTCAAAGTCTCTTGGCGCAAGTATACAAGGGTCGTTACTACGCGAATAAGGATTTCTTGGAGTGTGGGAAAGGCTATAGACCTTCGTATGCATGGCGAAGCATTATCTCTGGACGAGAATTGCTGACTCAGGGTCTTATTAAGTCCATTGGGAATGGCAGGTCCACAATGGTATGGGGTGACAAATGGATCATGGACACTGTCCCCCGTCGCCCTGTTAATCGACAAGCCTTGATAGACGTAAATCTTAAAGTTTCATCGCTCGTTGGTACTTCAGGAACGTGGAACTTAGAGCTGTTAATGGATTTTTTTCGGCTTAATGAAGTTGATCGAATCAAGTCAATGGTTCCAGGAACTGTCAAGGACTGTTTTATTTGGGCGCACTCAAAGCATGGCGCTTATACGGTGAAAACGGGGTATGGGATGTTGGCAAAAGCTAAGACTGCAGCAGCGGGTCAGATATCACCTCAGGAGCAAGTAAGGTTCGACTTAAGGAAAAGAGTATGGAAGATACCCACCTTACCAAAGATTCGGATGTTTTTGTGGAGGGCTCTTTCAAGTGCCTTAGCTGTTGCAGAGAGATTAAAATCCAGAGGTATGGGGGTCGAACCGAACTGTAAAATATGTCATGGAAGCACTGAAAACATAAACCATGTCTTATTTCAATTCTCAGCGGCGCTACAGTTATGGTCGGGGGCAGGCTTCACACTTCCATCCTTTGTCATGGCTCACTCTCTTGAGGAGAATTTTTCCTATGTTTTCAACTTGATGGAGGATAGTAACAGACCACAGTCACTGATTCGTACTATCCCCTGGATGTTGTGGCTAATTTGGAAGAACATGAACTCAATTCTCTATGCAGATACGCAAGAATCGATGGAGAGACTATTAAGGGATATGGGCATTGTCGAGTTTAAGAGATCTTGGAGTGCCAAGGGTGATCATTGCTATTGATTATCATAAGGTATTAGAAGCCATTAATGCACCTCGTCAATGGCCTCGGTTCAGGGATTTGGTAGAACAAGTGGTAAATTTCAAGGAAGCTTTTGAGAGCTTAGTTTTCGAAGGAGAAAAAGTGTCGGCGAATGGGATTCCTCGCGACATAGCTAAGAGTGTACTGCGAGATGGACGATTCCATTCGTACTTAGCATTGGGAGGGCCTTCATGGCTGCATGACCGGATCGCTAGAGAAAACATGGGAAGTGACGATTGATTCTTATTTAGAATGTTGTCGATTTTTATTTGATTTCCCGTGCCTTAATGTATAAGGCATTAAACTTTGTTGAGGTCACCACCTCTTTGATTTATATCAAATCCAGACGTTCAAAAAAAAAAACATAGCAGTGACTTTGAGGTGTATTTAACAACAACAACAAAAACTTAATGATTACCAAAAAAAACGTAATCTCAAAACACGCATTACCTGCATGCACATATACTTTTTTTATTTAGCTGTATACATTTTTGTCAACAGTAGTGAATGCACACAGAAAAAAAAACAGTAATGCATGGATGAAGAGAAAAAGACAAAAATAGTATTAAATCAAGTTTTTGTTCTCAAACTAGCACTCAAGGTCAAAAGTCACAAAAATAGCAATTAATGTTTTATCAAAAGTCACAAACTTAGGGTTTAGAGTTAAAGGGTGAAGTTTACGATTTAGGGTTTAGGGTTTAGGGTTTAGAGTTTAGGGTTTAGGGTTTAGGGTTTAGATTTTGGGTTTAGGGTTTAGGGTTTAGGGTTTAGAGTTTAGGATTTAGGGTTTAGAGTTTAGGGTTTAGGGTTTAGGGTTTAGAGTTTAGGGTTTAGGGTTTAAGGTTTAGAGTTTAGGGTTTAGGGTTTAGAGTTGAGAAATGAGGTTTTGGGGATAAGATTTCAAATTTTGAAAAATAAAAAAATTAAAATTTTCAAAAGATAAAATACTATTTTGGTCATTTTAGTTTTTGAGTGCTATTTTTGTGATATAAACTTAGAAATATGATATTTTGGAGATTTGCCTATGGATTAATGCATATATAATATTAAAATTAAAGATCCAAATAAAGAAAGAGTGATAATGTTTTCTCAAGCAGGTGCCTTATGTCGTTGGTACCGTAGTGGAAATGGCACCAAAGACTTCCACTCTTCGTTTGTGACCATATCTTCTAATAATCTTTGATTTCAACAAAAGAAAACACTACTTTTCCTAAGCGATTAACTTTAGTTATAATATCTTTGATGCCCACTCTCTTAACCTATTCAATCATTTCATTAGCTAATATATACCCCGATAAGTATAATATCAGATATTTTTGTGCAAGATCAAAATAAGCTTTTTCCAAAATTAGTTTTTAACTATATGCCCTTCATATAAAATAATCTAAAATTATATAACTTAATTAGATCCAGCCCAAAATACTAAGAGAGTTTTACACTAATAAGGTGATGATTGTTTGAGGTAGTTTTTAGTTTTTGTTTCTAGTTTTTAGATTTTGGTTTTAGTTTTTAGTTTTTGGTTTTTGGTTTTTAGCTTTTTATTTTTTATTTTCAGCTTTTTATTTTGATTTTAGTTTTTAATTTTTGGTTTTTGGGTTTTAGCTTTTTATTTTTGATATTCAGCTTTTTATTTTGGTTTTTGGTTTTGCTATAGTTTTTAAGTTTTTCAAAAAATCAAGTAATACATTATTTTAAAATAATACAACAAAAATACAAATAAAACATTTAGAAGTTACTATTAAAATTGATCAAAGTATTGTGATTCTTATTTAAAACATAAAAATACATTAACATTTTTTTAATTACTATATTTTTTAAAAACTTACATTATACTAAAATATAAATCATAAATATATCTAAATTGCTTTTTTATTTTTTAAAACTTGAATGGCAAATTTTTATTTTAAAAATTTATTTATTATATTTGGTTATTAAAAAATATTTTATGTTTTATACTTTTTAGTTATTTTTAAATGTCTAATAATTATTAAAATTATTCAATACTTCTATTTATAGAATTTAAAACTAATTTTACAATTAGTTAATATTATAAATAAATATCTAAATTTATTTTACAAATATGAAATAAAAATAAATTATTTCACATTATTAAAACAAAATTACTTTAAAAAAAAGATAGAAAGTATAGACATATAATGGTCATGTATTTTATATTGATATTTAAAAAAATAATAATTTAAAAGGTATATATATTCAAAGTAAACGTACACTTTACAAAACCACCAAAACATGGCTTTTGGTTTTTCTTTGAAATTTGGTCAAAACATCTAAAAACCAGTTTCTCTATTTTATAGGAAAGCTTTTTTGTCAAAATCTTGATCGGTTAAAAAACTAGTTTTTGCAAAATTAGTTTTCCTAATTTTTAGGGAATCAAAACTTGATTGGATAGAAAATGGTTTTTGAAAAAACAAAAGCCAAAAACTAATCTAGAAACTGAAAACAATGAACCTCTAAAAGCAACCAAATCGAGATAGTCTCACGTGAATTTCTCAAGTAGGTTACTCGTAATTTAATACAACTGACTTGTTAAACCACTTATTATTAAACATGTGGCAAAGGAGTTCTAGTGGATATCTAACAAGTTCTTGTTTAAAAACTTTTGTTTCTCTTTCATAATTTTTTTTTTAATTCTATATTTTATTACTACGATATCATCCGATGGACATATTCTAAAAATCACTGAATAAAAATCTAAAGCTTGAGGAACATATTACCATTGAAAACATATTATCAGTTGATGAGTATGTAATTATGTTATTTAAGATTTTTGCATCTTAAGAGGAGGGAAGCTGATTATCTTGAACTCACATTGGAACATGCCCAAAACATTCTAAATCAGACGAGCAAGTTGTGGATAGGCGAGTTGTGGACAAATGAATTGTATAGAAAAAAAGTAATTAACGATTTGTGATTTTGTAGTTTAAACAAAAAATATATGTTTTGGCAGTTTTGACAAGAATACAATTTTTTGGGTTGACATGAAAATATGATTTGATGTTTTAGTCGAAATAATTTTTTGGGCTAGCAGAAAGAATATGTTTTTTTTATAGAAATATGCAATCTTACAGTTTTGGTGATAAAGTAGAATTCTACGATTGTGACTTAAATATGACAAGAAAAATTGTTTTTGCTGTTTTGATGATAAAATAGATTTTTTTGGTTTTCATGGAAATGTGATTGTGTGGTTCTGAAAACAAAATGAAATTTTGTAGTTTGATGTTTTAAAATATTTTGCAGCTTTGGTGGGAAAAGTGTTATTTCTACTGTTTTGAGAAAAAAAATGATTTTATGTTTTTGGGAAAATGTAATTTTAAAGTTTGATGGAAAAAATGTGTTTTGCGGCTTTGATGAAAAATGAATTGTTATTTTTTCAGGGAAAAATAGATTTTGTGATTTTTGTGAAAAATATATTGCAGTTTTTTTCTAGAAAATATAATTTATGATTTTATGCTAAAAATATGATTTTGTATTATTAAATAAATGCAAATTTTAACTTTAACGAATAATTTTAATTTTAATTTCTAACAGAAAATAAATATTTAGTTAATTTGAAAACTTTATTTTTTTTTATTTTTTATTGTGGTTTAAACTATTCTATTTATTAGTATCGGTTTAGTTATGTGGATAATTGAAAAACTTATAATATAAAAAGAAAATGGAGTGAATATCAATACAAGTTGCTTTCTTTTGGTAGTTTACATAGGGATAATTGAGTCACTGCACCATAATAAAAATGTGTCTAAAGTGAAAAGTATGTTTTGTGTAATAACACTTTGAAAAGTGTACCTAGATGTAATATTCTCAATTCATAAGATAGAATTAAAATCACCTTTACTATTTAAAATTTAGTAGAATACAAAGAAACATTAGGATACATAATATAATTAACTTTGATAGATCGTAGAGTAAATAACAGAACACATTATACAGAATGTAAAACATAAACTGTGAACATTAGATTTTGAAAAGGAAAAAGAAAAAAATGATTTTTTTTTTCAAAATGATATTTCAATATATTCACATGGATATTTATTTTATATATTTCTTAATTTTAATATTTTAAAAACATTTATTTATATTAATGTTATTTGATTAAGGATAATTTAGACAAAAATGACAAAATAATGGCATTTTCAAGGTATAATATATTAGTTAATTTGTCCATTTTTTTTTCCAAATTTCCCTTAATTATAAACAAAAATATTTTGAAATATTTTAAAACCTAAAACAAATACGAACAATAGCATTTATTCTTTAGTGGTACTCATTTTCATTATACACATGTAGCAACTGTAATTTATTAAAAATGCCATTTTAATATTTAAAGAAAGGATATAAGTTCAAAATAATTGTCAACAATAAACCAAAGTTAGCCAATTTTTTTTTTTTTGAGAAAACTTTAAGCCAAAATTTGAAAGCACTAAATCCAAAAAACCATGTGAAAACAGAAAAAAAAATGTTTATGTATAAAGTAGTGTAAGAATTAGGATGTCAAAATAGATACAAATTAGTGGATTAATTATGTTTTTTGTTAGAAATATTTTTCTACCAAAAATTTCCTATCAAATTACAAAAACATTTATTTTCATCAAAACCATAAAAGCTTATACAACATATTTCATCCTGGACGACACAAAAGCATTGTTTTTTTTCATTATCCGTTTTTATTGAAAAAATTGCTTGAAATACACTTAATTAGAAATTGTTCGGAATCAGATGGTCGATCGAGATAGATGGCATTTCACCAATAATGAGAAATATACTGTGAACTATCCCGACAGAGAAAAAGCATTACTGATCCAAGGACCAAATGTTACTCTTTTAAAAGTTTTTTCTTGAAAATACGATGCATGTCAAAAATAAAACATTTTTTAATGAAAAATAGTGTCAGGATGTATTTCGGTAAAGAAAAATCTGTGAGTGAGAGGAATACAAAGGGACATACCATGTGCAAGATGTAGAAAAACCGAAGAGTCAATTAACCATGTGTTTTTCGAATGTCCACTGACGGTTCAAGTCTGGGCTCAAAGGTTCCTTCAAACCCGTACACTTTCCCTACTCTATCACTCTTCGCAAACATAGATTACTTGTAGTGGAAGGTTTATCCGTACATGGATGATCATCAATTTGTTTGGGTCATATAATATATTTGGAAAATAAGAAACAATAAGGTTTTTAGTAATATAGATATTAATCTAAGAGATATTCTTAAGTTGGCAAAAATTGTTTGAAGAAAATCTTAGTAAGAAACAACAAGCTTCAATCACGCAGAGGGTTACTTAATCTAGGGAGCTTTGAAGTGACAAACTTACCTCACGTACCGAGAAAATAGTGTTTTATGGATGGGTCATGGAAAGAACATGTTTAAGAGTATCCATTTTTTCAAAATGGTAAAAATATGGTTTAGAAAAACAAAAACAAAAAATTGTTTGAAAAACCATAAACAATCAATCTCAAACGACACTGGTTTTTTATTGGTTAGTTCAAAGAGGCGGATAGAAATGTTTGGGATTTGCGAAAGTAACACTGATCTTTTGTCTGTTTCTCGTCTCTTTCACTATGCTCACAGATCTCTCTCTGAGCAATTAAAATTTTTCCCAAAGCGATAGTGAGAGGAGAAGATGGAATTGTTGGAACTATTTTTTGCGCATTATGAATAAGGTATTCTTTTTTTTACATCGTATGAATAAGGTATTCATATGTCAAAAATGAAGTTTTATTTGAAAGAGAAATGGAGGTGTAATGTGTGTGATTTGAGAATCTTGTATAAAGTAGGGGTGGGCAAAAAAATCAAACCGAACCGATCGAACCGAACCGATCCAACCTAAACCGATTCGAACCAAACCAAAGTCCATTTAAAATCATTCGGTTGAAGATTTTTCCAACCCGAACGGTTCAGTTCAGTTCGGTTTAAACCGAACCGAACCGATAAACCAAAGTGTTTTTATAGTTATTTAAATTAAAAATATTAGTAATATCAAGATATTAAAATCCTAAGATTAAGCCCACGTAATTTCCTTTTGCACGAAAGAAATCCTAATATAATTTGATTTCCATGACACTTCGTCTAACTTTTGTAATATTCGTCATTAAGCCCACATAATTTCCATGTTAATTTTTTTCAATAGCGTATACTTTTAAACCCTAAAATTAAAACCTAAACCAAGTCTAATTAAAAACAAAAGTTCTCCGCAACGTCTCTTTTCTGCGTCTCCTACTCTCATTCCTGCCTATTTTTCCTTTTGGTGGTGTCAATTCTAATAACTTCAAGTGAGATTTTTAATATCAAGTTCTAAGAATTTGTTAAATATATTTATACAACTGAAAAGTGAAAACATCAAACTATTCTTTTAGCTTATGTATTACATATATTTATTATGACCAACGCGATTATTTCATGACAACCATACATTTATGTATTAAAACATGATTTCTTGTACAATAAATAAACTAAGAGAAATTCAATTAAACCGAACCGAACCGAAATACAAACCGAATCGAATACAAACCGAACCGAATATAAACCGAACCGAACATAACCGAACCGAAATCGATCCAAACCAAACTAACTATGGTTTACTTCAGCTGGAAAAATTCTAGAACCGAACTAACCAAACCGAACCGAACTCGAACTGAACCGATAAAATAACCGAAGTGCCCACCCCTAGTATAAAGTAGCAAATACATACATTAGATATTTGATCTTGGATTTGGGTTTTGATTTGTTAGTTGGACTTCATGTTCATTAACTTAAATCAAACATATGTTGATCTTTTATATTGATAAAATATAAAAACAAAATCTATTTTAAAGTATATTATTTAGTTTGAATTGGTCAAACAAAAATAATTTTACTCTTTAATTTTTTGGTCAAAATGTGGAATAAAATCACATAATAATTGACAAGAATTAAAGACTCCATTAGTGCAACATGGAGGTTTCATTTTTTGTGTTGAAAAATGAAACTTGTGCTTCTCATGATTTTTCTATAAAAGGGCTTGCTAGCATTATAGAAAATACACACATTCATACAATCAAGAAATATTTCTCCCACTCAGAATAGTTATGCTAGTATT
Organism: Brassica napus; assembly: GCF_020379485.1. Taxonomy (NCBI): domain Eukaryota; kingdom Viridiplantae; phylum Streptophyta; class Magnoliopsida; order Brassicales; family Brassicaceae; genus Brassica; species Brassica napus. Next base: position 12,181,850 of record NC_063445.1, on the reverse strand, counting down.
TGTTTATTTATTTTGAGTCTGAGAGTACATCACAGAAATAGGGTCAATAGATTCTGTTTTTCGGTGGTGGTAAACAGAAACAATGCTGCAGTTGTATCCTGGGAATCTGAGTGCCGTGAAACCGTCACACTACGGAGAGTTTAAAGATTTAAGGAAAGAGATTAACTATCTCGACTCTGCAATTCTTCTTTATTTTTATATTTTGGTATTGAAATTTTAATTTATATTCTTATTATTCTTTACAAATATTAGTTGTCCTATGGTAGTAAAATAAGGTTCCTACACTCTTAAATCTCTTATTTTCATTGTTCATCTGAATGTATGTATCTAGAATGAGAAGAGGAATGACTATTATATAGTCACTAGGCCTGGGACTTTTATCCGAGATCCGGATTCGATCCGAGTTCCGATCCGGATCCGATCCGAAAATCCGGATATCCGGAGAGGCCGAATCCAGATCCGGATCCGGATAGTAAAATGTTAGATCCGTCAAAGCCGAATCCGGATCCGGATATCTTGATTTTTTAGTCCGGATATCCGGATCCGTAAATTTTATTAATAATTATTTCAAAAATAGTAACATCTATATATAAAAACTAATTTTATTTAATAAATTTTCATTTTTATAATACTATATATAAATTTTATGTAAATTTTGTAATATTATACATAGAAATAATTAAAAACATTATATATCTTTTTTATTTTTAAATTATTGTTAATATTTTATATATATTAATATTATTTTTTTATTTATTTTAAGGATCCAAATCCGGATCCGGATATTATAATTTTTAGAAGGATATCCGACACCCGAATATCCGCGAACCCCGGATCCGGATAAGGATAGTAAAATTACGTATCCGCCGGATAAGGATCCGGATCCGGATATCTTAAAATTGCCCGGATACTCAATCCGTCCCAGGCCTAATAGTCACTAACCAAACCTTACGCTTGTCATAGACCAAACAGTAAACGTTGGCACAAAATGGAGATTCTCATCATAATTATATGGATGTGCATTTAGATGTAGGTTACAAAATCATAATCAATTTTGCATTCATACCTCGGCTACTTCACACTGACCAATTTAATTAGCAAATATATTTTTTCTTTATTTTATTCAAACTTTATTTACCACAAAATTTTAAAAATAAAGACAAATAAATTAAGTAAAGACTAATAAATTAAGTAAAGACTAGACTAACAAGTCTAAATTCTTTATTAATTTCCTGAATCATTTACCAAATTTCAAAACCTGAAATTTAGGTTTGGTCCAAATATCTTTCTTTCTCAGTATAAACAAAGTTTTAAACTTTACTTTATTTTCTCCATTTTATATACAAGCATTGGTAGTAAAGAAGATTGAGAAAACATACAATCCTCCATATTTCTTTTATCTTTCTCTTTAATTTTCGTTTGAGTCTGAGAGTATACACAAAACTAATTTCGCCAGGCTTCTGATAGAGTGACGCAAATCAGAAGATTTTTTGCAGTTGTATCTTGGGACTCATTACCTTATCAAACCGTCGTACTACGGGACATATTTTGAGTTAAGGAAAGAGATGATATCTCGCCTCTGCAGTTGAATCATCATTTTCTTAATCTTTGGTATAATCTTATTAAATTTATTCTTTACAATATTCAGTTCTCCGTAGTTTATATAATACGGTCCTATCAGGAGGGTGGTGATGATGTTGGAACTTCCTCACCAGACATGTGAGTACGAAAGCGAAAGAGGTAGCCGGGAGAAGAAGAGAAGCTAAAGAGAAGATAGCGACAGAGAGAAGACAAAGGTAGAGGTGTCGAAGAAAGGAACGTTCTTGTTCAATTATTAGTAATACATCTATGATCTATAAACTTGACACATGATCATTCTTTAATCTGAAAAAATTGAAGGCGTTGAGGTTATTGTTTTGTCTCAGTGATCCATATGTAATGCATCTAATTATTACTATCAGGAGTGTTGAAGAAGACATATCAAGAGATGAATAGAAGATAGAGGAATATGCGCCGGAAAAGACAGTATAATAACGCCGGAGATGGTAGATGAGCAGGGGGGGGGGGAGGGGAGAAGACAGAGGTTGCATGAGAATACGGAGGTGAAGGCGCAGGAGAAGTAAATGACCCGGAGACGAGTTGTGGTGATTCCATGGCGCAGGAGAAGACTGCGGCTGAGGAGGTAAATGACCCGGAGACGAGTTGTGGTGATTCCATCGCCACCTCCGACGTCGGGGTAGTGATTCACGTCAGACATATATGTATATTTACACAGATTTGATTTCTTGTATTTTATTTTATAAATAGTTAACAAAAGTTTTCTTTTTTTCTTAATAGCCCAGCTGTGAAAGCCCTCTTGGTCGAGTGGTTTGACCTCTTGGTCGAGTGGTTTGACTAAAGGTTCATTAATGCTTCTACATCAGAAAGCCTGGGGTTCAAACCCCAAAAACGCAAATTATGCAGATTATAAAAAAAAATGGTTACAAGAGGACTTCAGCATGGTGCAGGGCGTATCATCGAACATGGATCTCATAGGGCGGCTCGGAATAATGCAGTCAGACGTGCATTCTCGTATGATGGTAGTATTGTTGCATTCTCGTATATGGTAGAATTGTCGGCCGTAGAATCGTCTATATAATATTTTTTCATCGTTGTAATATCATAATTAGTCAGACGTTAAAAAAAATATTCTAGTTAAAAGTAGCGATTATATCGTGGCTAAAATTAGTCACGAATGTCAAGACTATGACTATGCAACCACGATTAGCCATCAATTTTTGTAGTCACGAAATTATAGCCATTGTTAAGATTTGTGAGAATGTGTTGTATATTTCTTATTGCTTACACCACTATATATAGTGGTTCATACAAGGTGGAGTCAAAGGGAGAATTGATTACAAAAATACTCTACATAATGACATGGTCAAACTCATAAAGACTAAGGTTGAATGGGTATTCCATGTGGCTGGATGTAAACCCCCAATGGACTCTAGTCTTGAACTTGTATGGTCTAGGTTATGGACCATCCACTTCATGATTCATAACACTCCCCCTTGGATGCCATAACCATATAGGGTTTGTAACATGCTAATGTTGCCTCATTAAAACCTCTCCCGGAAAACTCAAAACCCAATATGGTAAAAAGGGAAACCAGAGAAAGGAAAAAGAGTACAACACACATTACTCCCTCTGATTTGGACATCACTGAAGGTCCTTGAGTCTACGCATGCCAATCTTATTGCGTGAACTTCCTGAATGTGCAAGAGGGCAATGATTTTGTGAAGAGGTCGGCTGAGTTTTCACTAGACCGGATCTGAAGGACGTTGACCTCTCCAGCTTTCTGCAACTCATGGGAAAAGAAGAACTTGGGTAGAATATGTTTGGTTCGGTCACCTTTGATATACCCATCTTTGAGTTGAGCAATGCAAGCTGCATTATCTTCATATATGATGGTCGGACCCGTTGGGTCGCATATGGACGCATAATGTGGTCCTATACCTTTTGTTCAAAGATGAACTTAGATCTTATAGCTTATCTTTATGATAGCTTATTCATTAATACCACAGCTTGGTTGGTTCATGCTGAGAATTCGACCAACCATAAGTATTACCAAAATTTGGCTAATTTGTGGTGATGGTCTATAACCTTTTCTAAGGTTTAATGAATAACCATTTAACCTATCTTAGGCTGGTTAGTATAAAACACAAGGAATTTAAAATTCCTCTATGGACTGATTTGAATTGTTCTTATACAACTCTTCACTTGCTTACATGTAGTAATTTAATTCAGTCCATGAACAACTTTAGGAAAATGCTGTTCAAGAGAACTTCTTTTCTCATCTTTTGATTCTGAGCTCAATACCGTTTGGTAAACCTTTTGGTACCAATAATATTATCATCATCATCCAGTGAGTCATATATAGCATACTACATCTTTTGAATTTCTTCCAGACATCATATGTAGGGAAATATGTAGTAGTATCCACCATATTGGATTATATAGACCTTTTCCGGTCTGTCTCACGATTTATCCTTCTTTCAGGATTTATATATTCACTGGGCATCATATGGCGTTTACATATTCACGGCCAATACAATACGCCTTTTATATATCACTTTAAACCCCACGTTTCTTTCATTATTCATTATGAGTACTCTTGTGTGGGTTTATGATCCTCGATACATATCTTTGTATTCATGTGCTACATACTTGCGCATTTTCTATGAATGTATGTGTCAACACACTTATATATATATATATATATATATATATATATATATATATAGTTCCTTTTAGTTCCAGACATGGTATAAATCAATTTGAGATTTCATTATCTAGGACCTTAATAACCTTATAACTTGGCGTCCCAAGCTATATGGTATGGTACCTAGTTGTTCAGCTGGCCAGCCTTATATCTCAATATCTGGAATGGTTTCCTTTAATAAAACTCGGATTTTGTCTCATGCACCTTTCTTTCTTTCCGAGGTTCCTTAGAATTTATGGAACTTTATTTGGAACATTTATTTGGTCTATCTTATATAGACTTTGTAGCAACTTGGTTGTGTCTTTAAGACATCAAAACCGTGTGGTGCTAAGCTGGGATGACATAGTCATTCTTTCTCTCAGGTCAATGTGTCTGGCATTTTATTTTTCTATCATTGTAGCATATGGACGTCTATAAATTATTTTCTAGTCCGAGGATCTTTGCCAAGACATTGATGGTTGATACCAGATGGTAAATACCATTCTTTATCATTCTTTATACCAGCTTATTACTTTTCTTCTTTCATTGTTGGATATTCGGATTCATAAACCTTATGTAATCTTTGTTCCTTGGTCTATAATTAGATCATCCATTTTGGCTCAAGGTTTCTTTTAAACTTATGGAGAAAGTATATTCATAATATATATCCAACATATATTCCCAATCCTGTTTATGAGATTCTAAGATCACATGATCTTAGATGGCACATATATTTGTGGTGGATTCTTTCATAATATCTTAAGATGATATATGTCTGGACTCATGACCCGTATCAGTCTGAGGTGGGAATATCTATGATCACTTATATGGCCTGATATAATTACTATGACCTGATGCAGGTCCATTCTTTTATAACTCATGGTGTCCCCAAGCATATGGACTTTTAGAATTTGAACCTTATAGGTAATAGTCTTTATATCAAATTCAACCAATATGTAATATGGTTGTGGACCATGTTTCACGGATTTTAGTATGGTCATGTATCATGGGATTTGTCCTCACTCCCTCCTCATGAACATACTCAAATTCGTGGTGCTTGGGACAATAAATTCCCTTGTGCATAGATATATTGTACACACGTGAGATCTTATGGGATAACATTTGTGCCCTTTTAAATATTTGCATCATAATCCGAATGGCTAAGTATGGTAATGCCATCTAAGTGATAAATTTCGTGGGTTAATCAAATATGATTGCCCTGGCTATTTGCCTAATATCATATTGATCACTAGATCAATAGAGAATGTAGTCTCGACCACTTAGGCGATTTTAATTTAGGTACTCTTATTCCCTTTTGTCCATTGTTGGAAACCATTTTTTCTTCTTAATTCAATGGACCTTATAGGGTGAATATAATGCCATTTAGGCAAAGCCTTGGTCGAGCTTCTTTTCCTTTCTTTCAAGGAATGTCCAGTTGAGTTCAAGAGTATTTTATAACTGAGCCTGGATGGCTGAGCATGTCGTGCCATTTGTCAAAAGCTTTTTTGAACTCTTTGGAAAAGTGAGTTGGGGTATTAATCCTCAATCATATTTATCTTGGCACAATAAAGGCATATAGATATAGTTTCTTATCAAACAACAGTTTGAATAAGATAATGATGAACTCAAAGTAATTCATTTTATTAATGAAGTCGTGTATAAAGCAAAGTATCAAAACAATTCATGAAACATAAACTCAGGAAACATGAAAAATGAGAATGTCAAAAGACAATTATATAATATGGCCTTCACAATGCATGTGTTGCCATATGGCGCTCAACTTCAGCTTCATCAGCTATAGGAGGCCTCATCTCATTATTCTTTAGCTCAATGTATCTTTTCTGAAGCTTGTCAAATCTGTTGATGGTATCTTTGATTTTCTGCTTTCTTTGTTCAGAAGCCAAAAGATATGACAAAAGGTCATTATAAGTGGTGAACTTCTTAGCCATGTGTAGCAACAGCACATCCTTTGGATGGAATGTGGAGTAGGCCTTATATAATAAAGAATAATGTGTTATCCTTTCACCACATAGTTCAAGACTATAAGCAATATCCATCAGAGCATAATTATATTTGTCCACGGATTCAAAATCCTGGAATCTAAGGATCTCCCATTCATGGTTGGCCTTTTGCCACGATACCGGTTGGAACCTTTTCCTTAACTGTAACCAAAGGTCACAAGGATCCTCAACATGGAGATACAAGTCTCTTAATTCCTCAGTGAGATGATAACGAATAATCGTTATAGCTCTATGCCTTTCACTGTCAATGATATCATTGTACTCATTGATGCATTGTCCGAGTCCTCTGGATCTCAGGGCAACAAGAGTATTCTTTACCCATTCTAGGTAATTATCCCCAGAGAGATTTAGGGCAGCGTAATCTGAGGGTTCAAATCTCGACATCTGAATATTTAACGAGTAATTCAAGCACTCAGAATTCTATGTAAGCAATAGAATAAATCAATGTATATGATTTCAATAAGGCTTTCCCCCAAATCATATAATCTATTTGCTTAAGCAATCTTAGTATGAGAATGATCAATTGATCATTGCATCTAGTAATCCTTTTAATTATAATTCAAATTGGATTGATTATATATATAGGGTATTAAGGCCAATTTGAATAAGGATCAATCATCATTTTATTAAATGAGATCAAGCAAGATGGATGAAATCAAGCAAATGCATGGATCAAGAAATAGCTGAATGCATGTTCAGAACTAAGCATTGGACTTAAACAATCTATATGTGGGAACTGAAATTCGCACTGTCGATTTCCGTTTAAATAAGGAAACTAGGAAAAACCCTAATTTCCCAGAGGTCCCTGATATCTGCTAATACCACACGCCAAGCAAATCAGAACACGATAATGACAACGATAAAGTATGAAAATCATAAAAACAGAGCAAATAGAAGTCTTATTCCGAATCTGCGTTTGAGCGTTTACAACAAGGTATAAGCCTGGGCTCGAGAGCTGTCGGCGAGATTCCTAGTTCTAGCAACCCTAAGACGGCTAAACCTAATTGAGTCGCAGCTCGAAATAACAAAAACGGAAAGTTGCCTAATTGCTCTAAGTGCTAAGTTTGCTCTGAGAAAAAATCCTCCTTCCATGCCTCTTGCCTAGGACCCCTTATATACTGGCTCCAAGGTCGGTTTACGCCTTTCTTCTTCTGCCCTTAAGCCGCCATAGCATAAAAATGGAGATATTCCATTTTTTCCGATCTTCGTAATAATCTTCAAAATTTTGTATTTATCCGCGGAAACTTGACATTTATCTTCCCTTGCGGACCAAGCGTAAACCGACATGCGGTTTACGGGCTGTTGGTTAAGAAATCGTAAGTTGGGCCTCGAGTCGTGTCTTAGGTCCCTTTGGGCCGTCTTTCGACTCGAAGCGTTTATTACGGCTTCTTTCGATAAAGAATGAACTTTCCGCGGTTTTTACGGTAAATTTTGATTGATAACTTAGAAATGGCGGGGAACGTGAGATGGGTTCGCTCCGGTATTCGGGAGATAGCATCGAAGGGTAGACGAGAATGCATGGACTGATGTCGTATTGACATTTCGGAAGAGCTCGGTCGTTACGTAGCGACCGAACTTTGATTCGAGCTCGGTCGCTACATAGTGACCGAGCGTAATGGGCGTTTGGTCGCTACGTAGCGATCCTTCTCGAGTTCTTGTCCGATGATTCGAGCCTCTTCCGCAAAGGTTTTCATAAAGGAGAATCTATTTCAAAAAAGTATTTGTCGAAGAAGTTTCCTACGTTTTTCTTCTTCGGGGATTTGGACGTCAACTTTGTTGTAACCGTTTTCGACCCCAACACTATATGTGATTCCTAATGCATGAGGATATTTGGTTTTCAAAGATCATAAAGCAAAAACTGATTCCTTCCCCCTTTTACAGGGTAAACCAAGACAAGAAAATTTTATAATTTTCAGGATATGTCTAGAACAAATTCAATTAGATTTTCAATCAATCGGTTTCAAAGCTGGTTTATGTTTTCAAATTAAACAAACATGCTTAACTTTAAAAATAACCGATTTAATCTAATTAGATGCAAGCAATATGAACCAATTTAGATTTTATTTTAAATGCCCCATGATTAGAATGATCTATTATATGTATGGATGCTCAGTTTTAATAAAACTATATGACAAGCGGATGCATGGAAATGATCAGTTCATGATATGTGTATGATCTAACAATTTACTAATCCATGTTTGATCTAATAGATGCTATCAGGTATGTATATATGATCAGTATATAATTCAATCATCACAAAATCAGTTTTCAAGGTTGGTTTTTGGATCAAGATAAATTTATATCATTTGTTCAAACTATAATGAACCGATTTCAAGGCCGGTTTAGATTTAGATAAATTTTGACAAACAACTATGTGCTCAAATAATTTCAACTTAGTATTTATTTTAGCCTATGTCATAACTATTTAAATCAAGACTATATGTTATAATATTTTGATAAATACTACCTAGTCAAAGATATGCATTTAAAACAATCATAAAAGTTTTAAATTTTGATCAGTTACAATATAAAACATCAATGGTCAAAGATATGCATTGATTAGGATTTTAGTTTTGATATCTTTGGGTTTGACTGAAAGATTACGGCTGAAAAGATTGTGGCCGGAAAAAAAAATCATGGCTGGATTTGGATTTAGGGGTTCAGCCGATTATTGCTTAGAGTTTAGGGGATTGATAAAAATCAAGCAAAAAGGATTTAGGGAATTGATATGTATAATGGCCATCAAGATACATATCCGGTTATAAAACAAACAAGGGGATTTGAGATTTTGATGTGGATAAGGGCCGATTTGGATTGGTAAGCACATCGAATGAGATTAAGATTTTGATGGCCAGCTTATTCATCTGGCTATACAGCCGGTAATACGGCCAAACAAAGATTATGGGTTTCAATCCTTTAGTCAATTTGGATTTAAGGCCGGATCAAAATAGGAGAAAGGGGAACCGATTTTAAGGCTTGCTAGCTAAAAGGGGTTTATGATTTTTTCTTATTATCTTTTATAATTTCAAATAGTTCTTAGAAACAAGATTCATATAGATCTTAGATTATTAATAAGTTTTATAAGTTTGTAAAGATTCTTAGATATTTAGATATTCAAATAATTTTAGAATCAAGATTCATATAGATCTTAGATTCAAGATTAATATTTGTGATAATTTTAGATCTATAGATTTTTATAAGTTTTATGATTCAAATAGATCTAATAATCAGGATTCAAATATGTGGTGTTCTTAGATTTTATGGATAGATTAGTTTACCTTTTAGAAAACACCAAATTGATCTGAACGGACCACCGTGAGAGAGAGCTGATCCGCGGATGAGCTGGTTGAGAGAGAGGTGGAGGAGCTGGCCGGAAAACCGTGAGAGGGATAGACTTGGCCGGCAGAGCAAGGCTGAGGGCCGGAAGAGATGGCCGGAAAAGAGATGATCGCCGGCGGATGAGATTGCTCAGGTGGAGAGAGTCTCGTGCTGATAACGTGTTAAGATTTGAGAGAAGATTTGTGAGAATATGTTGTATATTTCTTATTGCTTACACCACTATATATAGTGGTTCATACAAGGGGGAGTCAAAGGGAGAATTGATTACAAAGATACTCTACATAATGACATGGTCAAACTCATAAAGACTAAGGTTGAATGGGTCTTCCATGTGGCTGGATGTAAACCCCCAATGTACTGTAGTCTTGAACTTGTATGGTATAGGTTATGGACCATCAACTTCATGATTCATAACAGACATAATTTTTTTCCAAACGAAAATTGTGGCTGTTTTCCACATATCTATAAATTTTTGTTAGATAGCCACAATTTTTCAGTAAGTATGCCATATTGCCATGGCTATATGGAATATTTGTAATTGTGGTTTTCTGTAAAAAAATCAGGTTTAACGTTATAAGCATTTTTGTACGATGGGATAAATTCTAGTAAATGCTTAATTTCTTTCCATTCTTTATATTTCTTAGTTAGAAAATAATAAAAATACATTTTTCATTCTGTATCATGAATACAAAAAAAGTATTTGTTTATCTTATTTTAAAAAATACAAGAACAGAGTCGAAAAATAAAATACAAGAACAAGTAGGATATTAATTTACGGGTGTCGTCACCTGCTGGTAATATTAATATTAATAATAAATTTTAGATAATATAAATTAGATATTTATTACTGAAAATTTAAATATATTTTTAGTTATTCAATTATTTTTTAAACAAAAAAAATTAAATCATTTTTCCAATTTTACGGGTTAGCGGATATTCACAAATTAAATTTGATTGAAAGCCGCTATCCCCTAGACTATATTTACAAAGTAATTTTGCCACATGTCATTTCTACAATTGATTTCACAAAATAAATATGACATAACTACTGAAATTGATGACATGTCTTATAGCTTAATATGACATGGACAATTGCATTTAATGTTAATTTATATTTTTGGTAAACTTTTTAAAATATGGTAATAACTCATATATTACATTTAATGTCAATTTATATTTTTGGAATTGTTTTTAGAATATGTGAATAACTCATAAATCATCATTAAAATAAATATATTCAAATATGACATTATAAATTTTGAAATATAATATAATTATATATTTTTATATTATAAAATTTTATTACTAAAATTTTCAAAAATGTATACTTTTTTTTTGAAAATTATAAAAATTTAATCGTAAAATTATTATTTTCTTGTATATCTACAAATTTTATAAATATTTTTTAATTTTAATTTTTGGTAATTATGCAATATTTACAAATTTATTTAATATATTTAATTAAAATAAATAGATAGAAAAATCTATATAAGATTATAATTTTAAATATATACATGCGTATTCTTAAAAATAAATTTTATGTTTAATTAAATCAAATTTATATTAATACGAAAAAGAAAATTTACAATATTTACAAAATTTACAATATTGATACGAAAAAGAAAATTTACAATATTAATAAAATTTTATTTTAAAATATAATTTCTATTTATCTGTTGAAAAATATTTTAAATTTTCTTACTGCAGGAAGAAACATAGTGCACAATATAAACTCAATCCGCATCCGCTATTCAAAATTTTTAAACAGGCCAATTTTCCCGGTTTGTCTTGTACCCACTCGAGCATTTATGAGGCTTGCCGTCATCCATTTCTCAAGTGTTTTGCAGGGTGATCCCGATTGTCTATTCATGTAGGCGTGCTTATGCTCACACGATGTGATGAGGGAACTCAAAAAATACAGCTCACCAAAAGGGTGTAGATCACCGAGGCACCTATGAGAGATGTGCGAAATAAACCAGTTATGCTTAGCCAAGACGCCGATGTGCATGCCCTTGTAACAAGGGCATTACTCGTGAAGTGTATACTTAGCGATCATGAAGGTGAATGTGATCTTGAGCGATCGTGAGCTCGGTACGGTGAGCATGAGTTTGATGAGTCGAGTTCCTCTAGTGTAGTGAACATTAACTTGATGTGGATTTTATTCAGTAAGCCAAATGCTTGTGAAGTTTTGACTAATAATCAGTTTATGGTTTTAAGTACTTTCCAAAATCTATGTTACGTGAATTTTATTGTTGCGTCTTTGTTCAGTGAGCTCTTGAAAACTTTACGTTTGTGGGTTTGATAACTCCTTATCCACAGCTTCATAGAACACTATGGTTGGGAGTCTTAGCTTGTCTTTTATAATGTGTCTTTGAAGTCCATTGTGCTCTTCCCTTTTTTAAGATTTTGTTTATGGTTATTCGCTTCAATATCCTTGGAAGCTTGTTGTTTTGCAGTTTTTAATGTAGGTCGCACATTAAGTCGTGATTCATGTTGTTTGACGTTGATTTGATTCGTTCTTTGTGCTTCGTCTGAATGTATGTGTCATCCATCTTTGAAACTTGAATTCACATCCTAAAGTTTAGGATCTTCTGATGGGTGTTACATAGTGCGGTTCAATGGTTTGCATGATGTGCTAGAATTTTGCGAACTATATGACTTATATTTAGACCACTTTGGAATGTTTCTTCGAGCTGGTGCATGATTTTGTGTCTTCGCGTATCCAAATGTTTGACCTTGGCTTGTATTGTTAGGGTTTTTACAAAATCCTTTCTTCATTGATTTGATATGTCTAGTTGTGTTCATGGTTCGACTCACCCGGTGTCGTGGAGAGATGATTGAAACTGTCTATTGATTTCTCATGTAATCTTTAGATCTGGTTGAGCGTAGGGTAAATGAGTTATTCGACAAGCAGTTGGCAGTGTTACCCATTCTTCTTGCCCTTGTGGAATCAATTTTGGGTAGAAGCGATGCAGAATGACACCATAAAAGCTTGGAAATGTTCTTTTCTTTGTAGTTTATGATGCTCTTGTTGGGTTAGTTATCGATTCTTGCTACTCGGGTATGTCCACTTTTAAGTCAGCGATTGTTGGTGATGGAAGTATGGTTATGGGAGTTCCATTCATACCGAGCTATTGTCATGTGGTTTTCCATATAGGATTTTTCTGCTTCTACTAGTTCAGAACTTCAGATGTGTGTGTTCCAGTCACTGCGATGTGTGTTTCACGTCGGATCTTCATATGATTATTTTGTGTTAATTTCTCTCCCCCTTTCTAGTGCTAAATACGCCATGGGGTCCACCCAGAAATTAATGCTATAATATTTGATTGATTGTGTGAAAAAGAAGGCTTCACTACGTGCTTTGAGCTCCATTCCATATTTATTACTTCATCTTTTGCGATGAGAGATCCCATGAACTTTTTGCTATATTAATTGTGTTACGTCTTCGTGATAAGAGGTCCCAAATCTTTATCCAGTGAGAAATATTTCAGAAATTGGCCGTTGATGATGTGAGATATATTATGAGTTGTGCATTTAGATATGCTGCATACATACCTTTATTAGGATTAAACCAAACGTAATTCTTAAATAATATCTTGTGTGTGCGGTATGAGATGTGATTGTTAGAGAGAGGCTTTTTTCCAGTTAGGCGATTAGTCTCTCCTTCAGTTACACAGAAGTCTCCTCTTCAGCTAGGCAATTAAGACTCTCTTTCAGCTATGCAACTAGGAGAGAGGTCTCCTCATTCAGTTAGGAAATTAGGCATATCTTTTAGCTAGGAATTAGGAGAAATGTCTCTTTTTCAGCTAGGAAATTAGATTTATTCTACAGCTAGGCAGTGAAATGGACTTTTTAAGGGTTCTAATTCAAATGTAGTATTTAAGATGTCAATTCATTTCTAAGTATTTTGATGCAAAAAGAATGCAGGTTCAAACTTAATCTAAATGCATTCAGTTCACTAAAGTAGTTTGATTAAACTAACAAGGTTCTAACACAACTAACTAGCAACTTTCAATCAAATGGATAAAGAAGAAATCATGGGCATAAGATTTTGATTTCAGATGACTAAGATTTAATCTAAAATGGCAAGGTTTCAATCAACACATTCCCCTAAGTCTAGATAACAATTCTAAGCAAATTCTTTTCCAAGACAAAAGCTCATTCACTCTCATTGATCAAACATCAAATTCTTTTGGTTTGTGTCAATCAAGCAATCATTAAGAATGAATCGTTCAAATTTCTAAACTTCCCTAACATCAAATCCCTTTGGTAGGGTAAGCTAAGAGCATGTTGAGTTGGCTCAGACATTTCATCGAACACCTTCCGGGCAATGAAATGTCTAGAGTTCTAATCTAAAATGGCCAACTCTAGAATAGCATTAAAATCACTCAATCAAGCAAGGAAATATATTAATCTACTCTAAAACATTCTAGATCATCACTTAATCATCCTAATCATCCTAGCCATGAATTCAAATATGACTACTCACTCATTATCATGGTAGACACTAAATCATTAGTTGATCTAAGTCTAAACATGATTAACGATCAAAGCAATCAAGTAAATACAAAATAATATGATCAAAATTAGATCTTTCACCCAAAAGTGGCTTTTGATTAGATATAAAAACAAGATAAGTCCTAATTTTTGGTTTAGAGAGTGTTTATAGGACTCCTAAAAACCTAGTGGGCCTCAAAAACAAGTCTGAGAAGGTCCAGCAAAACATGAAAAATCGACCAAATATAAATCTTGCGCGCGGGTTCGTGACCCCGCTTTGGTGGGTCGCTCCAGCTTCACAGCGGGTTCGCCACCTCGCTCCGGGATGTCGCTCTGGCTTCCTTCTCACTTCATGGATTTGACGCGCAATGTACCCACCTCGCTCCGTCTTGGTCGCTCTGGTTGTCGACGGGATGTTGGGCCCAGAGCGGGTACGCTACCTCGCTGCGAGATGTCGCTCTGGTACATAGCGGGTGTCATACCTTGCTCCAGTGGGTCGCTCTACACTCCAATCGTCTAGAGCGGGTGCATCAGGTCGCTTCAGAACCTCGCTCCAATTCCCATTTCGATAAGATGATCATTTTCTACTCCTTAAGAGCCCAAATGTCTCCAAATACCTCCAAAAACTCCAAAAGATGCTCCAACACCTAATAAAGACTTATGTATGCAATATGGAACCTAAAGATGCCTAAATATTAATCTAAATGATTCAACATCTGGAAGAATGAATGACTAAAACAATGCAAATATGCAAGATATCAACTCCCCCAAACTTGTCCTTTACTTGTCCACAAGTGAACTTTCAAGAGCTCATAGGAGAAGAGGTTTGAAGGTGGGAGCTCATAGCCACAAGAAACACTTCCTAGCACTCAACTTAACATCCTAAAGAAATATAGCAAATAGCATGAGCAAACTCTCTTATTATACTCTAGCTTCTCTAGGCCTATCAATACTCTTATGCCTCTACACAAGGTGCAATACTCATCAACCAACAAGTTCCTTCAACCATTATGCCTCTACACAAGTTGCAATACTCATCAACCAACAAGTTCCTTCAACAAGCCCTCATATTAATTCACACACACACACACAAGGTGAATTCTCACAAATGGACATATGATCTCAATCATTTGGCTAGGTAAGCAAATGGTCTAATGTGAATGAAGAGGAGGGTTCAAATGCATAATTTCAAGGTGGTTATTACTCAAGAACAAGGAGCTTGATCATTATGCAAAATTTATCTAAGACTAGAAGCAATTCATGCATATATAGATCCATTCTCATCGTTCTACCCTTTTCCTAAGTGATTACAAGCTCTACCCTTTTCATCCCCATCCTAAAACCAAAATAGCACCTACTCACATCACTCACCCAATGAACAACTCTATTTTTCTTTTGACTCAACCAACTAGAGACTTTTATTCACTTTTTACAACACTTAGCTCCAACTTTTTCTCATTTTCCTTCCCACCTTCTCATTGATTCTCTTTTCTATTCTCTTTTTTTTTTCTTATAAGGGGGAAAGTTCTTTTGTACACAATCTAGAGCTTCATTCTTTCTTTTTATCCCTAGGATTTTTTTTTCTTTTCCCATGACACTTTGTTCATCTTTCTCATCTTTCTCACTCCCCAAACCCAAAATATTAATATTTAGAATACACAAACCCACTCACCATCCCCAAATGCTAGCTCATTATGCTAGAAAGAGATGAGAACAAATTTATGTCGCCTCCAATACTCTCAAGATTTTGCACATGACAAGCTATCAAAAGAGGCATCACTCATGCAAATCAATGTTTGGTCTCAGAGAATGGCTTGGGTTGTAGGGTATGGAGTGCCATTTGGGTTAACAAAGAGTGGTATAATGGAATAAGATAACCCAAATGTGTATGAGATCAATGATCAAGTATGCAAGTGTCCATATGCAAGAGAGATTAAGTTCATTCAAGCCAAGTTCAGTGTGGAGCTGATTTTAAAAACAATACCAATATCAAGCAAGCAAACAAGTTTCAAGAAGAGTTTTCAAGGCTCGAAGCATGCAAGGCTTTCAAGAGATGCTTAAGCTACTTGATATGTTTAACTAGGGTGTCACTTGGAGTTCTAGACATGTGTTCTTTACAAGGTTTCTCCCTATTCAAGAATGCAACCTATATGCTCTAGACTCAATCCTAAGAATGAAAGTGATGCAACTACATGCTTTTTTTTGTGTTTTTCAAACTTTTCAATTTTTTTTTTTTGGTTTTTCTATGCAAATATGTATGTACAATGCAAGACTCAATGCAATATCATCAAAGCAAACATGATCAAATACTTGGTACCTCCCCCAAACTTAGTTCACACAATCTCTGTGATAGGAAGTTGAAGGAGAAACCTAAAAGAGTGATAAATGCAAAGAAAAATTGGTATATACAATGGAAAGGTTGGAGTGGTACCTCAAGCGGAGAGTGGAGAAGGAGGATCCTTCCCACTTTCAAGAGTGATGGTGAGGACTTGAGAGAGAAGCTCTTGAAGCTTGATTGGATCATCTTGGAGCTTTGGAGTGATGATGGCCTTTGCATTTGAGAATGGTGTAGACTTTCCCTTGCATTTGATCTTGTACTTAATAGCTGCATCCTTGAACTTCATTGGGTGAAGAGTGAGAGTGTGTGGCATCATATCAAGAGGTGGAGGGTGAGGTTCTTTCATCATCTTCTTCTTGTCATGAGCAGCCTTTGTGGTTCTACTCACCTCCTCCTTTGTAGCACTTTCCAAGTGCTCATCACACATCTCTTTAGAGGACTCTCCATCAAGACCTTCTTTTCCACTAACAACCATTTCATCCTTAATCTTTTCAATGGAAGGTTCTCCACAAGTGATGGTTCCACAGTACTCAACATTCATCATTGGAGACTTGATTGGGTAGGAGACAACTTGGCTCATATTGAGGAGTGTGATCTTCTTGTTGGCAAAGTCAATGCAAGCTCCTACTCTTGTGAGAAATGGTGTTCCAAGGATCAATGGGACTCTCTTCCTAGTTGCCATCTTCAAAACAGTGAGGTCAATAGGAATGGTGCAAGCTCCAATCTTCAAAGGAAAGTCCTTGATGAGACCAATTGGAGTTGTAGAAGAGGAGTCCCCAAACATTAGTAAGGATGTGTTTGGTTCCATGTTTTAAAACCCAATACTCTTCACCATCTCCATTGAGATCACATTCACACTTGCACCAGAATCAACAAGAGCATCATCAAGTGTGAACTTACCAAGGGAGCAAGACAAGGTGAACTTCCCTTGGGTTTCTAGTTTGGGCAGGGACTTAGGTGTGACTGATGGATCAAGCTGCATAGTAGAGATGTCTAGAAGCTCTGCTACTTCTTCTTTGTGAGCTAGAATGTCCCTGATGAGCATCATTTGAACATGAGCATCACGCATATGTGAGATCTCTGGAAGCTTGACTCCTACAACACTCATGTCCTTTCTGAACTTGAAGATCACCTTCTTTTGAGCTTTGGTGAGGATCCTTTGTGGAAATGAGAGCTTATCATAAGGTGACTGCTCAACCTCAGTGGTTCCTTTCAACTTTACTTCCTTTAGCCTCTGCACAGCCTCTCTTTCAACTTGATTCTCAGCCTTGTGCTCATCTCTCTTCAGATTCTCTGCTGCAACCTTCAGCTCCGCTTGTGCCTTTACCCTCTCCATAGCCTTGTGTTCAGTCTTATCCACAATCTGTGCTGCAGCCTGGGAAACAAATTTTGTTCCATACAAGAAGCTGTCAATTTGATCCACCTCTTTCTCATGATCACTCAACTCAATCTCAGAAGAAGTAGTAGAGAGGATAACATTGCAATATTCTTTGGGATTATGCTCTGATTTTCCTGGTAGAGATCCCATTGGGCGCTGATATCTTGCATATTTGCATTGTTTTAAGCTTCCATTTTGTATATAATGATCATATAGAGTAAGAGTTTAGCATCTTTAGGATCCATTCTGCATTCATATGTCTTAATCAGGTATTAGAGTGACCCATGAAGTGATTGGAGGTGTTTAGAGGCACGGGAGTTAAAGAAAAGATGAAAATGAAGTTTGGTTCGAGTTCAAGCCAATTCAACTCGGGGAGAACCAGCGCGGGATTGTTTACCCGCGTCGAGATGTCGAGAAGAACAGAGTGAAGAACTTCAACGCGGCTTGGAGAAACGCGGGTTCCATTACCCGCACGCATGAAAGGAGAGATCGACGG
Organism: Brassica napus; assembly: GCF_020379485.1. Classification (NCBI taxonomy): domain Eukaryota; kingdom Viridiplantae; phylum Streptophyta; class Magnoliopsida; order Brassicales; family Brassicaceae; genus Brassica; species Brassica napus. The sequence continues at coordinate 12,163,538 of NC_063445.1, read as the reverse complement.
AGCGACGCGGGACGGAGCCACGCGGGTTCCATTACCCGCGCGGATGAAAGGAGAGATCGACGGAGCGGCGCGGGACGGAGCCACGCAGATTCCATTACCCGCGCGCATGAAAAGAGAGATCGACGGAGCGACGCGGGACGGAGCCACGCGGGTTCCATTACCCGCGCGCATGAAAGGATAGATTGACAGAGCGACGCGGGATGAAGGCCGCGGGTTCCACTACCCGCGCGCATGAAGCAGAAGACCAGCGAGCATCCGACGCAGGTTGTGTGACGCGGGGTATGCCCGTCGACTCCTACCCGAGCCGAGACTTTACCTTAGTCGAATTTTAATATTTTCAAGGGCTTTTTAGACTTTTTAATGAAAACTATTAGGTTTACCAAAGCCCTATAAATACTTTTGTAATCCCAAGAGGGGATCTTATCTTGTTTTCTATCACAATAAGAAAGAATTTTTAGGTGAAAGATCTTACTTTGATCATTTCTTCTTGTGATTTGCTTGATTAATCTGGTCATTAATCATGATTAGCACCGAATCATCATTGATTCTTGGGCTCATCATGAAGAGTATTGAGTAGTCATCTTTGGATTCATGGGCTAGGGTGATTAAGGGTGATCAAGAGATGATCTAGGGTGTTTAAAGTTAGATCTACTTGTTTCCTTGCTTGTTGAGGGTTCCAAATGCTATTTTAGTCTTGATCATACTAAAATAGATCTCTAGGCATTTCCTGCCCCCAAGGTGTATGATGAAATGCCTGAACCAACTCTTCAATGCTTTTAGCTTGCTTTACCTAAGAGATTAGTTGCTAAAGGAGTTAAGATTGCTATTAGACTTGTTCTCCATGTTTGATTTAGTAACATTCAACCTAAGAGATTAGATGCTTGAGTTGCTTTATCAAAAGAACATTCATCTAGAGATAGAGCTTGTTTAGCTTAGAGTCTAGGCATAAGGAATGTGTTTGATTGATAGCTTGCCACCTCTAGATTAGATTTGCATCACCCAAGATCAAATGCCTAGCCCCATGAGTCCTCTTGCTTCATATTGAGAAAAAAAAGATTATTACTTCATTGCATTAACTTATTAGTTCTTAGTTCATACCAACTTTAAAACCGGATCGCACTTAGCTTAAGTATAAACTTGCATTCCCTTTGCTTTAGAATCACCTAGGATTGGTTCAACAATCTTTTATACTACATTGATTTGATCTTAGACCCTTGAAAAGTCATGCATCAGGCGCTTGGAGGTTGAAGGCATAGAGGCAAACTGATTCTCCAAAGCCTTGAAGTGAGAGGAGAGTTGTAGGAACTTGTTGTTGAGGTCATTGTAGCTTCCATCAACTTTGGTGTGAAGGTTCTTCAGCTCATATCCAATGTGCTTCTCACTTCTAGTTTGGGACTCCAAGATCTGTTTCAACATTGCGTCAGTGCTACTCTCTTGTGGAGCAGAAGTAGAAGATCCAACTTGGCCTTGTGTAGACTGATTTCCTTTGGAAGAGAAGCCTTGAGAGTAGTTTTGCCTAACTTGGTAACCACCTTGTTGGTTGTTGTAGAAGGGCTTTTGTTGGTAATTGTTGTACTGAAAGTTAGGCTCCTTCTTGTACCATGTCCCATTAGCATTCACAAAACATAGCTCTTCTTGACCTTCTAGACCATCAACTTCATGAACCACAACTACCTCCTCTTGTTTCTGCTCACCAACAAAGTTTACTTTCTCTTGTTTGGCTCTATCCGAAAGAAGCAAATCCATCTTATCTTGTAGAGCCTTCAACTCTCTCTTTGTATTTGTATCATCACCTCCACTGCCTCTGTTGCTTCTACCATGCTCATCACTGTAGACTGAATCAATCTTAGCCATATTCTCTACAAGCTCCAAAGCATCTGCTTCAGTTCTCCCCAAGAAGAAACCATTGCTAGCAGTATCAAGCTGGCTTCTAAATTTTGGCAAAGCACCTTTGTAGAAAGTACTAAGCAAACTCTCCATATTGAAGCCATGATGAGGACATTGAGAGATGTAACTGTTGAACCTTTCCCATGCTTCTCCAAAGCCTTCAAGATTCCTTTGATGAAATCCAGAGATTTCATTCCTTAGCTTAGCAGTTCTTGAAGTAGAGAAGAACTTGGTGACGAAAACTTTCTTGCACTCATCCCATGTAGTGATTGAATCTCTTAAAAGGCTCTTCTCCCATGTGTGAGCTTTGTCTCCCAAAGAGAATGAAAAAAACCTTAACTTGAATGCATCTTCAGAGACACCATTGATCTTTGTTGTTCCACACAGCTTATCAAAATTATCCAAGTGGTCTAGTGGTTCCTCCAAGGCAAGACCATGGTACTTGTTGCTCTGGATCATGTTTATCAAGCTTGACTTGATCTCAAAGTTGTTGTTTTCCACAGCTGGTGCTCTGATGCCTGCTCTATGCCCATGGATATTGGGTTCATCATGTGTGCCAATAGCTCTAGTTTGGCGCTGTGGGTGTTGTGGCCTAAAGTTTGCAGCTCCTTGGCCAATGCCCTCTCCATCTTGAGGCTGATTCTGATGTTGATCCATCACAAACCCCAATCTGTCTAACTGAGCTTGTTGCTCTTCTTCTCCTTGCAATCTCCCTTTCAAGTGCTCTAATGTCTTCAACTCTTGGATTTAGGTCTGTTGGGCCTCTGCTCCGCAAGTTCATGCACCTGAGATACAAAAGGGATAGGAGAGAGAATCAGTAACTAGATATAAGGAAAATAAGACTTAGTCTCAAGTAAGGACCAAATCTCAATGTCAAAATCAACTTAGAATTGGCAACGTCGCCAAATTTGATATGGACTTTTTAAGGGTCCTAATTCAAATCATGTAGTATTTAAGATGGCAATCCATTTCTAAGTATTTTGATGCAAAGAGAATGCAGGTTCAAACTTAATCTAAGTGAATTCAGTTCACTAAAGTGGTTTGATTAAACTAACAAGGTTCTAACACAACTAACTAGCAACTTTCAATCAAATGGATAAAGAAGGAATCATGGGCATAGGATTTTGATTTCAGATGACTAAGATTTAATCTAAAATGGCAAGGTTTCAATCAACACATTCCCCTAACTCTAGATAGCAATTCTAAGCAAGTTCTTTTCCAAGACAAAAGCTCATTTACTCTCATTGATCAAACATCAAATTCCTTTGGTTTGTGTCAATCAAGCAATCATTAAGAATGGATCGTTCAACTTTTAAAACTCCCCTAACATCAAATCCCTTTGGTAGGGTAAGCTAAGAGCATGTTGAGTTGGCTCAGACATTTCATCGAACACCTTCCGGGCAATGAAATGTCTAGAGTTCTAATCTAAAATGGTCAACTCTAGATTAGCATTAAGATCACCTAATCAAGCAAGGAAACATATTAATCTACTCTAAAACATTCTAGATCATCACTTAATCTTCCTAATCATCCTAGTCCATGAATCCAAAGATGACTACTCACTCATTATCATGGTATACACTAAATCATTAGTTGATCTAAGTCTAAACATGATTAATGATCAAAGCAATCAAGTAAACACAAAATAATATGATTAAGATTAGATCTTTCTCCCAAAAGTGGCTTTTGATTAGATAGAAAAAACAAGATAAGTCCTAATTTTAGGTTTAGAGAGTATTTATAGGACACCTAAAAACCTTGTAGGCCTCAAAAACAAGTCTGAGAAGGTCCAGCAAAACATGAAAAATCGACCAAATATAAATCTTGCGCGCGGGTTCGTGACCCCGCTTTGGTGGGTCGCTCCAGCTTCACAGCGGGTTCGCCACCTCGCTCCGGGACATCGCTCTGGCTTCCTTCGCACTTCATGATTTGACGCGCGATGTACCCACCTCGCTCCGTCTTGGTCGCTCCGGTTCTCGAAAGTTGTCGACGGGATGTTGGGCCCAGAGCGGGTATGCTACCTCGCTGCGAGAGGTCGCTCTGGTACAAAGCAGGTGTCATACCTCGCTCCAGTGGGTCGCTCTACACTCCAATCGGCTAGAGCGGGTGCATCAGGTCGCTTCAGAACCTCGCTCCAATTCCCATTTCGCTAAGATGATCATTTTCTACTCCTTAAGAGCCCAAATGTCTCCAAATACCTCCAAAAACTCCAAAAGATGCTCCAACACCTAATAAAGACTTACGTATGCAATATGGAACCTAAAGATGCCTAAATATTAATCTAAATGATTCAACATGTGCAAGAATGAATGACTAAAACAATGCAAATATGCAAGATATCAGGCAGATAGGAGAGATGTCTCCACTTCAGTTAGACGGGTTGTCAGGTCTCCGGGTCTCCAAGTCGCCAGGCCGTCAGGTCTCCAAGTCATCAGGTCCCAAGGTTGTCAAGTCGTCAGGTCTCCTGGTCAGCTAAGAAACTAGACAGCTAGACAGATAAACAGCTAGAAAGCTAGGTAACTAGACAGCTTGGCAGTTAATTAAATAGACAACTATGCAGCTAGAAAGCTAGGGAGAACCTCTAGGAAGCTAAATGAGGCTTCCGAAATGTTATATATCCTTTGTAAAAGAGTAAGTGATAAGAATATATACATTATTGTATAAGAGCGAGTGGATGACTTCCCTTTGATGATTAGTGTGTAAACTTTATGCCGGAATGGATGATGAAAGTGTGTATGTCTTCTTAAGAATGTGGTTCAATGTGGAATGTCGAAATAATATTTAGAATAATTCCTTCATGAATACCTCTTCTCCTTTTATTCTCATCCAATCTCCCCCATTTGTTTCTAGCTCCACATCACTCATTTTAATTAATACTTAATTTTAAGGTAGATACAATGCAATTTATGGTCATTAAATTGTAATATTAATGATCATTCAAGACCATTGTTCAAGGTTTAAACCAAAACTTTAATCAAATATTTGACTAAAATTTTTCATGATTTTGCAACAGAACAAAATTTTACAGAAATTTGAGTTTTTCATAGAAAACTTTTGGATAATTCTGTTGTGGGTAGTATTTTGGACGGTCTTTTTATTGTCACATTAAATCTCTGAAATGTCGTAAAAAGTATGCGTAGATTAATTTTGTAATTGGCCATGTTTGATTTTATAAAAAAATCCTTCTATGAGAAAACCTTCCAAAAGTATGCCTTCGAAACTAGAGGTTTGACCAAAATATCATAAAAAAAAAAAACTAGAAGATTTCTACCAAAATCTGCTAATTCGTTAATTTTAAAATTAAATGTATTATTATTTTTGTCAACTGCCAAACACTTTACCAAAGTATGCTAAACTGCCAAAGACTTTACCAAAGTATGCTAACTAATTAATTTGTAAATTAAATGTTTTTTTTGTTTTTATCAATTGTAAAACTAAACTGATCGGACTTTTTGTCACATTTTCGAGACTTCTTGTGACATGATTTGAGGAGACTTCTAGAGAAAAACCAATTCAAAGACCCCTCATAGTATGCTCCTCTGTACGTTTCCTAAGAAACTTCAAATTTTTGCAAACTTTCACTCAACTGAAAAACTAACCTTGCTTTTACTAAAATTTCTCGGGAAATATACTCAATTTTATATTACAAAGAAAAGTTATTAGACTTCTTTAGTAGTTTTTTATTAAAAACTCATAAAATAGTCAATTGAAAAACTAAGTTATACATTGACCATCAGATTTATCTAAAAATCTTCTTGGTGGAGTAACTTTTTGGACAAGTCTTCTACGCAAAACATATCTAAATTTTTTGAATATCATACCTAAATCCGGTGAGAATTTGTGGTAAGCCTCTTTAAGCACCAAGAAATTCTTAATGAAAGATATCACTCTTTATTGAACAAAATCATCAAAATTGAGTAAAATGGACTTTTCAAGGGTCCAAGGTCCAAATCAAAGTAGTATTTTATATGTCAATCCATTTCTAAGTGTTTCAATTCAAAGAGAATTCAGGTTCATACTTAAGCTAAGTGCATTCAATGTAATGAAGTGATTCAATCAAGCTAACAAGATTCTAACACAACTAACTAGAAACTTTCAAGCAAATGGATAAATGAGGAATCATGGGCATAGGAATTTGATTTCAGCTGACTAAGATTTAATCTAAAATGACAAGGTTTCAATCAACACATTTCCCTAAGTCTAGATAGCAATTCTAAGCAAGTTCTTTGTTAAGACAAAAGCTCATTTACTCTCATTGATCAAACATCAAATTCTTTTGGTTTGTGTCAATCAAGCAATCATTAATAATGGATCATTCAACTTTCTAAACTCCCCTAACATCAAATCTCTTTGGTAGGGTAAGCTAAGAGCATGTTGAGTTGGCTCAGACATTTCATCGAACACATTCCGGGCAATGAAATGTCTAGAGTTCTAATCTAAAATGGTCAACTCGAGATTAGCATTAAGATCACTCAATCAAGCAAAGAAATATATTAATCTACTCTAAAACATTCTAAATCATCACTTAATCATCCTAATCATCATAGCTCATGAATCCAAAGATGACTACTCACTCATTATCATGGTAGACACTAAATCATTAGTTGATCTAAGTCTAAACATGATTAATGATCAAAGCAATCAAGTAAACACAAGAGAATATGATCAAGATTAGATCTTTCACCTACAAGTGGCTTTTTGATTAGATAGAAAACAAGATAAGTCTTAAGATTAGGTCTAAAAAGTATTTATAGAGGTTTAAAACTCGAACCGGGTCAACCCGACAAACCCATGTTTGACCCGAAAGACAAATAGATAAGACAGTTTTGGTATCGGCCGCGGATGGCCTCAACTCGCGCTGCATGGCCGCGGTCTGTGCATTCAAAACACGACGTTTTGGACTCGAATCCGCGGCCTGCTCGACCCGCGCCATCGTCTGCGTCTCTTGTCATCGCCATTTACCGCGGACACCTTGAAGCCGCGCTTCATGGCCGCGGTCCGTGCCTTCAGAACGTGGTGTCTCGGATAGAAATCCGCGGTCTGGCTCGACCCGCGTTGTGTGGCCGCGCTGCATGGCCATTGACTGTGCCACAGACAGGATCAGGCCGCACTAAACGGTCGCGCTTCGTCCCATTTGGTTGGGTCTCTTGGATCAAAATCCGTGGCTCGCCTTCGTCAGCAGTACACGCCCACAGTCGACCAGCTTTACTCCACCTCTTCTACTCAACTCCATCATGTCCACTTATCTTCCCCAAACCTTCATAACTTCAACCTGAGCTTTACCAAATTTGAAATACCACAAATGCATATGCTATGCACCTAATTGGACTCTAAATGTATTCTAAGTGATTCAAATGAATATGAAAATGGCAAGTAAATCATGTAAAATCTCAAGACATCAACTCCTCCAAACTAGACTTTTACTTGTCCACAAGTAAACTTTCAAGGCAAAGAAGGAGAAGAAGTTTGAAGGTGGGGGCTCATCACCAAATGAACTCTTCTTAGCCATCAACTTGATATCCTTGTGTAATAATATCAAATAGCAAGAGTAAAGACTTTTTCCAACTCTAACTTCTCTAGGCCTATCTTAACTCCTTTGATCTCTACACTCATCATCACGGATCCACAAACAAACAAATCAACCAACACTCACATTCATTTAGCAAAATCATAAGTGAATTCTTGCAAATGGTCAATTGGTCCAAGTCATTTGGTTTGGAAAGAAATGGCTAGAATGCATAGTGAATCAAGAGGCTTAAATGATTTCTTTTTAAGGTGACTTACTCTCAAGAACTTAGTAGCCTTGACATTATGCATAATATATCTAAGAAAATGAACAATTCATGCATACAATGCTCATTTTCCATTGTTCTACCATTTTCCCAAATGTTATACAAGTTCTACCTTTATTTCCCAATGACAAACTCTTTTTCACTAACCCAAAACTCTAAGATCATTTAAAAGACTCTTTTTCCACTCGAACTCTTTGTTTCTTTTCTTTGTCTACTAGGGACTTCTCACTCTTTTCTTAACTTGATCTCTCTTTTTCTTTGACTTTTACCCCTCACTTTGATCTTTTCTCATTTCTTTATGGGGTTTTTAGTTTCTATGCATTCTTGAGCTCACTTCTCTTTTTTTTTCACTCTTTTCAAACTTCTCTTCTCACTTGTCCCTAGTGACTGATTTTTCTCTTTTTTTTTTCTTTAATACACTTTCTACCACTCTTTCTTTTCACTCATTTTCACACTTTGTTCACACTCCCAAGATCAAACTCTCAAATCAAACCCATCCCATCCTAGAAGCTAGACAATGTGAGTATTATAGCTAGCCATAAAGGAGACCAAACATTGTCGTTCCAATTACTCTCAACATTATGCACATGTAAAGCTTTCCAAAAAGACCTCACTCAACAATTAATGATGGCTTGAAAGGAACGAAGGGTTTAAGGAATGGACTACCACTTGAGTTGTCAAAAGATAGGTAAAAATGATAAAAATGGAGAGACAAACTCAAGTGTGTGTGAAGCCATGACTTAGTACTCAAGAGACCATAAGCAAGAAGCATTAAGTTCGTTTAGTGTAATTAAGATCGGAGTTGGCTTCAAAGATGAGTAAGTTTCAACAATCAATGAGTTTCAAGAGGAGTTTTCAAGGCTCGAAGTCTACAAATCTTTCAAAGGATGCTCAAGCTACTTGCCATGATTACAAAAGATATCAAATTGAGTTCTAAGCATGAGTTCTTTGCAAGGTAAGTTTAATCCTTGTCCCCTATGCATGATGCAATCCTAAATGCTCTAGACTCGATCCTAATAATGCAAATGAAGCAAGAAATGAATTTACATGCTTGTTTTTGTGATTTTTCAAATAAAAATTCGAATTGTTTTTGGATTTTTCTAATGCATAAATATATCTACACTGCAAGAAATGAATCTACATGCTTGTTTTTGTGATTTTTCAAAATTTTCAAATTTTTTTGGATATTTCTAATGCAAAATCTATTAACAATGCATGACTCAAGGCTCAATCAAACAAACATTAGACACTTGGTACCTCCCCCAAACTTAAATCACACAATCTCCGTGTGATTAAGATCAAGAAAGATACCGACAATAAAGATAATATAAAATGAAAAACGGTATATACAATGATAGGAAAGAGGTGTGGTACCTCATGGCTCGGTGTGACCGAGCTGCTCATCTGTGTCTGAGGTAGGGACAAAGGGCGTCTCATTGTCAGTGTCCGGAGAAGGTAGCAAAGTGACTGGATGCCTTTGGCGTCGGTTTCTGAGCTCACGTGGTTCGCGGACTGATGAGCGAGGTGCCTCATAGTAGGACTGAGTGGCAGTGGCGTCTCCATGATAAGAATGTCGGTGATCTTGTACCGGCTCAGTCGTTTCTGTTTGCATGTCATCCCGGATTTCCTCCTCACTTTCTTCTGTTATGGAAGCATGGGATCTCCTTGTCCTCATGGTCAACTTCTTCAGCTTTTCCACTAAGTAGTTTACGGATTTTTCTAGCCTTGAGATGGTTCTATCTTGATACTTTTGACCTCGCTGAAGTGCTCGGATCTGGTTGTGGGCATCTCGAAGTGGACCTTCGGGGAGAGAAGCCGTTCGTGGCTCAAAGTAATAACGAGTACTCTCATAGACCGTGCTCGGAGGAGGCTGCTCAACATCTTCGGACTGAGAAGAACTATCATCTGGCTGCTTCTTCTTCTTCCTTGAAATCTTCAAGGGCATATCTTGTGTGGCTGGATGAAAAAGTGCTGAAGAAGGAGGGTTAAATGTGAGGTTTTCCCTGTATCGCAATGAGGTTGAAGGAAGGCATAGGAGAAGCACATTGCAAGATTCTTTCCTCGACCCTTTTTGTAGCGATAGATATACTTCCCATCAAGGATCCCATACAAGAAACCAGTCCGGTCTAAATGTACTTCGTCCATCACAGTGAATTCAATTTCGTCCCCGACTAGTGGAATATTCATCGCTTCAAGCAAGGGTGTGATGAATCCCAAGATGAACAGCTTCGGTTTCTTGTCATAGTTCGTCCATGCCCACTTCTTGTAGTAGAGAAGATGCTCAATAAAGATCCCAACTGTCCCCGGTTGATGCTCATAGCGCCCTTGTCTATACTCTTTGGTAACCGACCTAATCCCGAATATTAGAAAGTGCAGTTCGTCTTGCACAATCCTCCTCGATTCTTTTCTTGCATATAAGGTGCTTGCCAAGAGCTTATGAACATAGCGAAGAGCCGGTGGAGGATGTCAGCGGATTTGATAGCGCTAATTTCATACTCACCGTCTCCAATCTCCTTCCAAAACTGATTGAGTTCACCCTCGAACTTCTTGAACTTATGCCTTCTTCTGTCCCGAAGCCCCGTTACGCTTGCAATCTCCTTGAAACCCATCTTGTAAGACTTTCTATCCACCTTGAAAGTGATAAAGCCATGACCCTCCGTGGCATTTGGATCATGAGAGATGTGGAATGTGGCTTCAAGGGTTGATAGGAATTGACAAGCTGGCTCCGGGTATCCTCTTTGGCATGTAGACATCATTTTCCAAAGTCCTATGTTCCCAAGAAGAAGCTGCACATCGAAGAGAATCCCCAACTTCTCAAGTATTTCCTCATCAACAAATAGAGAGGGCTGAAGCTCCATGGCCCTAAGGCGATTGTTGATTGCGTTGGCTGATGGTACTTTGACAGTTGGCTTCTTAGCTACTATCTTCCTCTTCTTGGCTTGAACCTGCCCCTCACTCCCGCTCGAGCTATGATCAGAGTCCTCAGCCTCAATAACCACATCATTTCCCTTATCAACTTTCTTCTTTGCTTGAGCTTGACCATTCTTGTTATTCGAAGTGCTTGCATCTCCCTCATCAATTGAACCTTTCTTTGGTGCTCTAAACTTCTTCGGTAAATCACCTGTTGTTTTTGTCATTGCCTTGGATTGAGAAATGAATGGTAGTGAAGTTTGGTTTAGGATTCACTAAGAGCACAAGAGATCCTTCAAAATGTACTAAAGATTTTGAATTTTGGTGGAGAGTCTATTGATTTGGGTTTTTGTGTGAGAGATGAGAGATGAGTGTTTGTTCATGGGGTGTAGAGAGTGACAAGGTGAGAGAGAGAGATATTTTATGAGTTAGAGGAGAGAGGTGGGCGAATTGGGTCAGGTTCAGAGGCGGTCGGGTCGGGTTTAAGTGCAATTGGGTTTTGGTTCACTTAAATTAAACCGACCAAAGAGAGAGTAACTTACCTAGGCGAGGCCGCGGACGGGAGGAAACCGCGTTGGACGGCCGTGGGATTGACCGCGGGTGAAGGACGAGACGAAGAGTTCTCTCGGATCGATTTCCGCGGACCGTTATAGTCTGCGTGAGATGGCACCGGAGTTTGGACGGCGTCTGGCCGCGGACAGCACCAGGTCGCGGAGCTAGGCCGCGGGACTGGGCGTGAGAGCTGGCCTTCTCGGATCGATTTCCGCGGACAGACGTGAGCCGCGGTCGACGTCCGCGGTCGGCCACCCCAAACCCAAAATTATCGGGTTTCTGTTAATCATGCCGGGAAATCCTAATACTCGAACCTGGTACCAGAAATAAAGCAAAGACACATAACAAGAATAAAAATAAAAATAATATATACAAGGATAGACATGGGACTTCCTCCCAAGTGAGCTTGCTTTAAGTCTCTAGCTTGAGTTCCTTTCTTTTTGGCTAGGCGGGGATAGGATCGGAGAGTGGAACCGATGTTCCTTCCTCTTCTGGTGTGACTGCCATGTAGAGCTTAACCCTCTGTCCATTCACTGTAAAGTCTCCACCATCTTTGTTCCAGAACACAATCGCCCCATATGGCCTAACTTTCTTGATCTTGAAAGGACCGGACCATCTTGACTTGAGCTTCCCGGGAAACAACTTCAGTCTAGAGTTGTAGAGAAGCACTTGACCTCCAGCACTGAACTCTCTCTTCAAGATCTTCTTGTCATGAAAAGCTTTGGTTTTTTCCTCGTAGATCCTTGAGTTCTCAAAAGCATCAAGTCTAATCTCATCAAGCTCATTGAGCTGGAGAAGTCTCTTCTCCTTGGCACTGTTGATGTCAAAATTCAGCAACTTAACAGCCCACAATGCCTTGTACTCAAACTCAACTGGTAGATGACAAGCCTTTCCATACACAAGGTTGAAAGGTGTGGTTCCCAAAGGAGTCTTGTAAGCCATCCTATAAGCCCAAAGCGCATCATCAAGCTTGTCAGACCAATCTTTCCTTTTAGTCCCCACAATCATCTCTAGGATAGATTTGATTTCCCTGTTAAAGATCTCAACTTGCCCACTTGTCTGAGGATGGTAAGGTGTTGCCACCTTATGCTTCACACATTTCTTCTTGAGAAGACCTTCAAACATCTTGTTGATGAAGTGAGAGCCTCCATCACTAATCACAACTCTTGGGACTCCAAACCTTAGAAAGATGGTGCTTTTGAATATCTTGATCACCACTCTAGAATCATTGGTGGTACTTGCTACAGCTTCCACCCACTTGGAGACATAGTCAACAACTACAAGAATGTACTTGTTGCCAAAAGATGTTGGGAATGGTCCCATGAAATCAATACCCCACACATCAAACACCTCCACTTCTAGAATTGGGTTTTGAGGCATCTCATTCCTTTTGGTGATGTTCCCTCTCCTTTGGCATGAATCACACTTAGAGACAAAGTCTTGAGTGTCTTTGAACATATGAGGCCACCAAAACCCAGCTTGTAACACATTTGAAACAGTCTTAAAAGTAGAAAAATGACCTCCATAGGATGATCCATGACAGTGTGTAAGGATCCCATCAACTTCTTCTTTAGCTACTACTCTTCTATAGAGTTGATCTCTACAAAGTATGTAGAGGTAAGGCTCATCCCAATAGTATCTTTTCACATCTTTGTAGAACTTCTTTTTGGCATATCCCTCAAGACCCAATGGCTCTCTTCCACAAGCTAAGTAGTTCACCAAATCAGCATACTAAGGACCTTTCTCTTCAGTTGCCTTCACCTCTTCAAGCTTCTTTCCAGTTTCACAAACTACTACTACTGCTCTAATAGCCATGATCTATTCTTCTGGAAGCCTTCATCAATGGGGATCCCACACTCAATCTTCAGTCTAGACAAGTGACCAGCTACACAATTCTCAACTCCTGGCTTGTCTTTGATCTCAAGATCAAACTCTTGTAGTAGCAGGATCCACCTCAACAGTCTTGGCTTATCATCTTTCTTGGCCAAAAGGTGTCTCAATGCAGCATGATCAGTGTAGACTATGATTTTTGACCCATCCAAATAGCTTCTGAACTTCTCAAAGGCATAGACAATGGCTAGCAGCTCCTTCTCAGTTGTAGCATACTTCATTTGGACTTCATCAAGAGTTCTACTTGCATAGTAGATCACATGAGTCTTCTTGTCTTTCTTCTGACCAAGGACAGCTCCCACAACATAGTCACTAGCATCACACATGATCTCAAAGGGAAGATCCCAATCTGGTGGTTGCACAATTGGGGCACTAACCAGCTTATCCTTCAATGTCTTGAATGCTCCTAGACACTCCACATCAAAGTTGAAAGCAGCCTCCTTGCATATAAGCTTAGTCAATGGTCTAGCTATCATGGAGAAGTCTTTGATGAATCTTCTATAGAATCCGGCATGACCAAGGAAGCTTCTAATGTCTTTTACTGTCTTTGGCGGAGCTAACCCAACCATCACATCAATCTTGGCCTTGTCCACCTCAATCCCATTCTCTGAAATCTTGTGCACAAGCACAATCCCTTCCTTAACCATGAAGTGATACTTCTCCCAGTTCAGCACAAGGTTGGTGTCCTCACATCTCTTTAGGACCCTACAAATATTGGACAAACAAGCAGAAAACAAAGATCCGTAGACAGAGAAGTCATCCATAAACACCTTCACAACATCCTCTATAAGATCAGAGAAAATAGACATCATGCATCTTTGGAAAGTGGCTGGAGCATTACATAGCCCAAATGGCATCCTTCGATAAGCAAAGGTACCATAAGGGCATGTGAATGTTGTTTTCTCTTGATCATTTGAATGTATGGGGATTTGAAAGAACCATGAATACCCATCAAGAAAACAATAATAGGGATGATTTGCAAGTCTCTCTAGCATTTGATCAATGAATGACAATGGAAAAGAATCATTTCTAGATGTTGAGTTAAGTTTTCTATAATTTATGCACATCCTATGTCCTGTTATTGTTCTTGTTGGTATTAGTTCATCCTTATCATTTTTAACCACAATAATTCCACCCTTCTTTGGGACAACATGCACAGGAGACACTCATTTGCTATATGAAATAGGATAGATTACACCTGCATTTAGGAGTTTTAGAATCACTTTCTTAACAACATCTTTCAAGTTGGGGTTCAACCTTCTTTGATGTTCTATAGAAGTCATAGATTCATCATCTAGATGTATCCTATGCATGCATAAAGAAGGTGACATCCCTTTAATATCATCTAGTGAGTACCCTATTGCCTTTCTATACTTTTTAAGTTCATTCAAAAATTTAGACAATTCAGTTTCATTCAGTTCACTACTCACAATGACAGGATATGTCTCATTAGGTCCAAGAAAGGCATACTTTACACCAAGGGGAAGAGGTTTAAGCTCTACTTTTTGTGCTTTGAGTTCACTCCAATCATCTTCTTGGAGGTTCTCTTGTTGATCAACTGAGGCAGCATGATGAACTTCTTGTGGAAGCTCTATGAAGTTGTCTTCTCCACTTTTCTCCTTGTGGTAGTTTAGCATCCTCACATACTTTGCACTCTCCTCATTTTCTATCAATTGAGTCTCTCTATCAACTTTTAGGGCATGTTGAAGAGAGTCCTTAATAGCCAATTCCTCCAAATACTCTTCAGCTAGAGCTTCCATCTCCTCAATGTAAAATACTTGCCTTTGGATAGTAGGTTTCTTCATCACCTCCTTGATGTCAAAATGTAAGATGTTTCCTTTGCCAAGATGAAGATCAATCTTCCCTTCCTTAACATTCACAACAGATCCTGCTGTAGCCAAGAAAGGTCTCCCTAATATCAAAGGATCTGTTCGTTCTTCATCCATCTCTAACACCACAAAATCTGTAGGAATCTCACAATTTCCAACCATAACAGGGAGATCTTCTAGGATACCAATGGGAATCTTCACTGAGCGATTAGCTAGCACAAGAGAAAGTCTACACTTCTTGTATTGTGTACACCCAAGCCTTTTATCAATGGAGAGAAGCATAAGGCTCACACTTGCTCTCAAATCACAAAGACACTTCTCAAAAGCCAATTGCATAATGGCAGAAGGTAGAGTGGAGCTTCCTGGATCTTCAAGCTTCTTGGGGATGGTTAACCGCTGTATAATGGAACTGCATTCATGGGTTCCTTCCATCTCTTTCTTCTTCTTAGTCACAGCATCTTTTAGGAACTTGTTGTATTGAGACACTAGCATAAAGGCATCAATAATGAGCATACTAATCTGAACCTCACTCATTTGCTTCTCAAACAAGGCCTTGTATTGCTCCAAAAGCTGTTTCTTGAATCTACCAGGGAAGGGAAATTTTGCTTCTTATGGATGAGGAATGAATGGAGCTCCTTTTGATGAAGTAGCAGCTTTATTCTTGTTCACAACCTTCTTCTCTTCTCCAACTTTTCCTTTCCCTTTAGCTTCAATTATCTTCTCTAAGATCTCTTCATTGGTTTTCTCATCCACAATAACCACATCATCATCCACATTGATGACCACCTCCCCATCTTGCTTCTCATTATCCCTAATGAGAGCTCTAGGAGGCAACTGTTTACCACTCCTAAGGGTTATGGATTTCATTGTCTCCTTGGGGTTTTGCTCAGATGTTCCGGGAAGTGATCCCATAGGGCGTTTGGAGTTACTACTCAAAGAGGCAAACTGGTTCTCCAAAGCTTTGAAGTTGGAAGCAAGGTTTGAGAATTTGTTGTTGAGATCATTGTAGCTTCCATCAACTTTGGTGTGAAGGTTCTTCAGCTCATATCCAACGTGCTTCTCACTTCTAGTTTGGGACTCCAAGATCTGTTTCATCATTGCATCAGTGCTACTCTCTTGTGTAGCATAAGTAGAAGATCCGGCTTGGCCTTGTGTAGACTGATTTCCTTTGGAGGGGAAACCTTGAGAGTAATTTTGTCTAGCTTAGTAACCACCTTGTTCGTTGTTGTAGAAGGGCTTTTGTTGGTAGTTGTTGTACTGAAAGTTAGGCTCCTTCTTGTACCATGTCCCATTAGCATTCACAAAACAAAGCTCTTCTTGACCTTCTAGACCATCAACTTCATTAAGCACAGCAATCCCTTCTTGTTTCTGCTCACCAACAAAGTTCACCTTCTCTTGTTTAGCTCTATCCAAGAGAAGCATATCCATCTTGTCTTGTAGAGCCTTTAACTCTCTCTTGGTGTTTGTATCATCACCTCCACTGCCTCTATTTCTTCTATCATGCTCATCACTGTAGACTGAATCACTCTTAGCCATATTCTCTACAAGCTCCAAAGCATCTGCTTCACTTCTCCCCCAAGAAGAAACCATTGCTAGCAGTATCAAGCTGGCTTCTAAACTTGGGCAAAGCACCTCTGTAGAAAGTACTAAGCAAACTCTCCATATTGATGCCATGATGAGGACATTGAGAGATGTAGTTGTTGAACCTTTCTCATGCTTCTCCAAAGCCTTCAAGATTCCTTCGAGAAATCCAGAGATTTCATTCCTTAGCTTAGCAGTTCTAGAAGTCGTTGTAGTATAGTGGTAAGTATTCCCGCCTGCCACGCGGGTGAGCCGGGTTCGATCCCCGACAACGGCGCCAAATTTGAAATGGACTTTTCAAGGGTCCAAGGTTCAAATCAAAGTAGTATTTTAGATGTCAATCCATTTCTAAGTGTTTCAATTCAAAGAGAATTCAGGTTCATACTTAAGCTAAGTGCATTCAATGTAATGAAGTGATTCAATCAAGCTAACAAGATTCTAACACAACTAACTAGCAACTTTCAAGCAAATGGATAAAGGAGGAATCATGGGCATAGGAATTTGATTTCAGATGACTAAGATGTAATCTAAAATGGCAAGGTTTCAATCAACTCATTCCCCTAAGTCTAGATAGCAATTCTAAGCAAGTTCTTTGTCAAGACAAAAGCTCATTTATTCTCATTGATCAAACATCAAATTCCTTTGGTTTGTGACAATCAAGAAATCATTAAGAATGGATCATTCAACTTTCTAAACTCCCCTAACATCAAATCCCTTTGGTAGGGTAAGCTAAGAGCATGTTGAGTTGGCGTAGACATTTCACCGAACACCTTCTGAGCAATGAAATGTCTAGAGTTCTAATCTAAAATGGTCAACTCTAGATTAGCATTAAGATCACTCAATCAAGCAAAGAAATATATTAATCTACTCTAAAACATTCTAGATCATCACTTAACCATCCTAGTCATCCTAGCCCATGAATCCAAAGATGACTACTCACTCATTATCATGGTAGACACTAAATCATTAGTTGATTTAAGTCTAAACATGATTAATGATCAAAGCAATCAAGTAAACACAAGAGAATATGATCAAGATTAGATATTTTACCTAAAAGTGGCGTTTTGATTAGATAGAAAACAAGATAAGTCCTAAGATTAGGTCTAAAAAGTATTTATAGAGGTTTAAAACTCGAGCCGGGTCAACTCGACAAACCCAGGTTTGACCCGAAAGATAAATGGATAATACAGTTTTGGTATCGGCCGTGGATGGCATCAACCCCCGCTGCATAGCCGCGGTCCGTGCATTCAGAACACGACATCTCGGACTCGAATCCGCGGCCTGGCTCGACCCGCGCCATCGTCCGCGTCTCTTATCATCGCCATTTACCGCGGACACCTTCAAGCCGCACTTCATGGCCGCGGTCCGTGCCTTCAGAACGTGGTGTCTCGAATAGAAATCTGCGGTCTGGCTCGACCCGCGTTGTGTGGCCGCGCTGCATGGCCATTGACTGTGCCGCGGACAGGATCAGGCTGCCCTGAACGGTCGCGCTTCGTCCCATTTGGTTGGGTCTCTCGGATCAAAATCCGCGTCTCGCCTTCGTCTGCAGTACACGCCCGCGGTCGACCAGCTTCACTCCACCTCTTCTACTCAACTCCATCAAGTCCACTTATCTTGCCCAAACCTTCATAATATCAACCTGAGCTTTACCAAACCTGAAATACCACAAATCCATATGCTATGCATCTAATTGGACTATGCATCTAATTGGACTCTAAATGTATTCTAAGTGATTCAAATGAATATGAAAATGGCAAGTAAATCATGTAAAATCTCAAGACATCGTCGAGTAACTTTAGATAGTGTTATCTTGATGTCCAAAATTTTGAGTTCTTAGGATGAAATGAGAGAGGATTTACAAGATAAATAATTTATGTGTAAGAAATGAGACAAGAAGATGTACATGTTGATTTCCAGTTTAGAGTTTGGTTGTGATTGTTAATGATGGTTGGTGATACTGATGACAATGATAATTTTGAAAATAAATGATGAAAACGAAGATGTTTGAGTAAAAATAATCTATCTTAGAAAAAGCAATGATATTTTTCTGAATTATGTTAACTTTTAGAATGAATAAGACAATTTTAAAATTCAATAAAAGAGAGAGAGTTAATTTTGTATTTGACCATAAAAATTTTAGGTTATTTAAAAAAGTTTCCCTTTTATTGATAGATACTACTGAATTATTATTAATTTATAGTAGCTTTAAAACTCTTTAGTGTGTAAAAGATGATGCATCTATACTATTAAACCAAAATACCTCTTAGGATATTGCCCATAGTTTGACACTATAATTACAATTATATGCCATCGAATGAATATTCTGATATTAATGTTGGAACCCATTAAAAATCATAAAACAAAGAAAATAAAAAATGAAAAAAATATACGGGACCCACCTAAAACGTTTATCGCTAGAGAAAAAATGAACAAATGGATCAATCTATAATTAGTGTTCGTTGAAAAAAAAGGAAAATTAACCTACTCTAATATTCACCTCTACTAATAAAATCAATAAGTATAACAATACAAAAACTATAAAATTCACTCAGTCTAATTACGATGATGAGTACAAGCAACACAATTGTGGAAATAGTTGGTTGGGTTGTAGTTTTAAAATTTGTGCTGTAAAATTTAGTTTACAAAGTTTTTTTGTTATAGATGTATCGGCTGTAACTATAAAAATTAAATAGATTAATACAATGGTCGTAAGAGTTCCAAAAACAAGAAACCTTTAAAAAAACGTTACTTTATGATTTTTTTTTGGGAAACGGTCATAAAATCATATTTTATGATATTGGGCTGTTTTTATTTAGTAAATGCAAATCAATTGTTTACCCACGAGAACCATTTGTATATAATATATTTTTGTATTTTCAGTACACTAAAAAGCCCGGTTTCTTTTTAAATCTTATAGGTTACATTTAATAAAAAATTACTAATAACAGATAAATTACATTATAATTACTAAGAATAAAATTTTGTAATTTTTAAACTCATAAAACAATTTCTATGACTATAAATACATATATTTATTTGACCAAAAAAAATACATCTTTTTATATCATCTTCAACATATAAGTATATTTTAAATACATATCAACAAAATTGTAAATAGATTAGATTATTTTATATAAAAATACATCATCTTATAATTAACAAAATTTGACCAAATTTTTAAAAAGAAACAAATACCGTGATTTCAAAGCGCAGGTCAAAATCTAGTGTATGATTAAAATTTAAATATTTATAGAATATCTTTTTTACTTTAAAACAACTTTCTGAATTTAATCGGTAAAAAGTCTACAAAATCATCAATCTACATAGAATTGAGGAAGCTGTGGAATGCTCTCTACACGTCCAACCCTAATTAATTCAACTACATAGTCTCCTCGTTAATCCACCTTCGGGCTCATAACTCTATTATCCATTTAATGAGAGCATCTAAGTCAAATCTAAATTAGCTCATGTGTTGTTGAAATGGATGAGGCTAAGCGGATGTACATCTTTGTCAAATGCATTGTAATCCCCCTCGGAAAAAAAAGCATGTAGTGACAGACAGTATCTACTTATTCGTAAATACATTTCCGATCGAAATCGTCAGAACATTCAGTGGACCTTACTCTATTGTCAACAATGTTGTTTAACCAATCAAACATCTACAGTTCAACAGATTCTTAAAAGAAAAAGAGCTTTGCCTCAATGATGTTCAAATGATATTATAAGGACAAGATTTAACAAAATACTTTAGTATATACATAAATGGGGTACACCGTACACATACCTGTAGGCTCATATCATACGTTACGGACAAAGATATGTTCGTTTAGGACTAAGAATGTTAGTTGAAGACTTGGAAGTGGCTTACCATCGGCTATAACTATGTTTCAATTTGGTTCGTTTTTTCTTTCTCTTTTAACTTTATCAGCTCCAAAACTATTGTTAGTAGCTGCTCTTTTCTATCTGTCTTTTCTTTATTGTAGTGACAAATTTATTGTTACGACAGACCAAAAAAAAAATCTGTAAAAGTGTTTTAATTATAAAGTGGAAAGAGAAATATATAGAGACTGCTTTTGTGATTAATGACTACCCCTACTTACCCAGGAGAAAACATAATGCGGCTTACCAATTGTATTACAAAAAGAAATCACACATGTGTTCGTTTTGTGCTAGCTGGACCGGTTCAAGGTTTTCCGGAACTCAAAGTTGTATACCCTTTAATAGAAAAAAACGTATAGATAAAAATGTTTAAGAGTTTATATATGAAATTTATAAAAATAGTTCGAAAAGAAAATATATCTAAAACCTATTCTGCCAAAAACAATTTCAGCTTTTGTCCCACCAAACACGTTTGTCTCTGGACAAAAAATATTTATTCTAAAAACAATATTTAAAAATGGACCTCCTATAGCTATCGGCTCATTTGGTGGTAGTCCACTGGCGTTTGAGGGAGTATACCCAATACGGCGAATCCTGTTTCGAACTCCGCTGGCCACACGGATATGAGCTATTGCTTTCGGCTAATTTGTACTTCCACTCGGAGATTAGGTATGTGTCTTTAATAGACCTGGATTTAACCCTTTACTTTTTGAAAAAAAAATGGACCTCCTATCTCGAGAAACAAGGGTTTATCCACGGATTTAGACACTGGATACTCATTATTTACAGATTTTGTATAATTATTCATTACTAAATAACTACAATTAGCTATCAAACTTAAAACAAACACATACATACTGCATTTAGGGATTTTTTCGTACCAAACATACCATTTACGAATCAAAAAGAGGTTGCTTAAATTATATATAAAAAGTTATGTGATTATGTCTAAGAACTTGTGTCATCATATTTAAAATTAGCTAAATATATTATAAATATATTAAATTGTATTTAAAACTAGACTCTGCGTAATTTTCGAGTACTCCTTGATTTTTCGGTAATTCGCTAGGTCCATAATTGCTATCCGACTAGCGCCTAACTTAGTTCGAACTGGGCCTAAAACTAAAGATAACATTAGACTTAGATAAATAAGCTTAGATGCACAGTATAATTTGTTGAATTTATTAACCAATATACCAAACGACCACAACTTAACTATCTAGAATGTAGACTGTGTAGTATTTTCATTGAAACTGAATAAACCCTATATGCTGGTAGTATTGTGGTCTGGTTGTGATTAGTTTGAGCGCAAAAACTGAATACGGTAAAGCTACCAGGGTTTGAGTTCCGGTTTTTGGGGAATTAACATTTTGGCATCGCTAAAGACAGAAGACCGACATGTGGCAATGCGTGATTAGTCTGAACCATTTTTCTAGGGTCAAGATACCTCTGTATAATTCAAAAAAAAAATTCTTTATCGTCACAATATAATAGTCGGTAGAGAAAAACGAACGTCTCGCTAAATAATACTAGAATAATGTCATATGCCGGGAGTAAGGAGCGTTGTCAAAATCCTATCACTGCTTTGGATATAAGTTTGCTGTCAAACTTCTGTGGAACACCTTCTTCTTTATAATCACTTTCGTCTTTTGGATGCACGTTGTGGTGAGTCGCCTGCTTTTTCATCGACTTCTCCTTCTCCTTGCACATCGAAAATCAAGAGCTACTACCACTAAAGTGTCAAAATTGATCTTGGATTCTGTGATTTTGGGGTTAATGGGTCAGGAATTTTATGCTTTCTAATTTAGTGTTTTTCTTGATTCATTCTGGTCGGGTCATGTAGGTGTAATCAGATAATAATTCAGTTTCATTCCAATTTACTATTGGTGTTATATTTTTAATGATATATTTGTAAACGGTAAACCGATTAACGTTTAGGTTTAGAATTTTCATGTTTCGAACTATGATTTTTGGAGTGTATATATACATATATATATATATATATATATATATATATATATCTAAATTTGAAAAGCTTGACATTAATTTGTTTCTGGGAATATGTAATACGAAGTTTTTGTTTTGATCATTTCTAGTACTATAAAATAGTATTCTGGAAAATTATATTGTTATCCCAAAATTAACAGTGGAAAAAAACATAGAGAATCGTGGAATTTGCTCCACCAAATATGGCCATGTTCGTTTACATATCGCACTAATCGCAGGTCGCAGGTTGTTGTTCGTTTTGCTGTCGCGTAGCATGCGACCTGCGATTGGTCGCATGTCGCATGTCGCAAGTTGTTGTTCGTTTTGATGTCGCGCGACTGATCGCACGACCAGTCGCGGGTTCCCATTCAAGTCGCCGGAAAAAAACAGCGACTAAAAATTAAGAAAATTTTGATCGCAGATCGCAGGTCACGCGACACGTAAATGAACATAGATTTAGTCGCAGGTCGCAGGTCGCAGGTTTAGGCGCAGGTCGCAAGTCGCAGGTCGCGCGACACGTAAACAAACGTAATCTTAGTCGCAAATCGCAGGTCGAAGGTCGCGCGACATGTAAACGAACATGGCCTATATATAAATATTAAAGGTGTAGAAAATTTGTAGAGGAAATACTCCTTCCGCATCAGTCTAATTGATGTTTAACGATTTTGATTTTATTTCAAAATAAATGATGTTCTCATATTTCTATGTAAAATTTAATGTCATTTGAAATTTTTGACCAATTATAAAATAATGCATATTTTTTTTATTGGTTGAATTAGTTTTATTTAATGTTATTTTATGTAACCAAAGATAATTACATAAAAGTTTTTATTTTTTAATATTTGTGCAAAAACCCTTTCTTAAAATGATACAGAAAGAATAGTAATTTTGTTACTATTTGACGAATGAGAACAAAATCAGCCTTCAAATACTTACAAATCCCAATAAAAGACTTCATCTCCATGTGTACATGAGTGTGTCAACGACAAGTCTACACAAAGGGTAAGATGTCAACAAAGACCACACAACGCATCTTACTTTTAGTTTGGCTGTTCGTTGGACATTTTATCCTCTCCATCTCTCTCCTCTTTTTTTCTCTATAAACTCTCATCTCTCACATTTTTTTTTGCATTCTCCACCAAGACCTCAAATTTCATTTACCTTATTCTGACTAGCTCATGGATAACACCAACCGTCGTCGCCGTTCTAAACAACACAAAGTCACTCTCGAAGACTCTGAAGGTCCCTCACTATTCCCTTATATTTAGTTCTTACCTCGAATTTACTTGTTTACGTAATTTTTCATGGGTAGAAGCAATAAAATATAGATGCTTTTGCACATCTTGAAAGCATTTTCTGGCTTCTATGTTGAATTTAGTTCATAGAATCTGATTTGGCCTAGTGATTGACTGTAGAGTGGAAACGAAGCAAATGTTCACTTCTAAATTAGTTAAACGAGGGAAGTCCTAAGTAACTAAAAGTATCAAGATTAGTATTAAAATTTAACCCAAAAATCATTTATACTAATTTAATATCTGTTTGAGTTAAATGGATGAAAATATATGTGCAGAAGTGAGCAGTATCGAATAGAAGTTTATAAATATGACAGAACAAGAAGAAGATATCATCCTATTTAATATTTGTTTGAGTTTAATTGGTTGAAAATATATGTGCAGAAGTGAGCAGCATCGAATGGAAGTTTATCAATATGACAGAACAAGAAGAAGATATCATCCTTCGAATGTATAGACTTGTCGGTGATAGGTAACAATTTCTTTCTTCATCATCTTCTTAATTGTTTTTCTGTCGATTATCTCGACCGAAAGAAAAATGATATTGTATACATTGATAGGTAAATAAATTTAATATGCTTGTGTATTTCTAAGCAAACATACGCTAATTTAGGCATGTACTTACGTTTGTAGTTGTACAGTGTACAATGTTGTAGTGGAAAGCACATGGTGTCCACTAATTTTCTTAAAAAACATTTAAGTAAAGCTTTCACGTTCATTAAATTATATACGTACATATACATTGATATATGAAGCAAGAAACCTAATTTGCTTTCTTCATCGATAAGTATTTATGAATAAATGATTGGCTGGCTCTACAATTGACAAAATAAAATTTTAATGCCTACAAACTAAATAGAAAAGGGTGTAATTTGTGTATTTTTTTTTTATGTTAGGTGGGATTTAATAGCAGGACGAGTGCCAGGAAGACAGCCAGAAGAGATTGAAAGATTCTGGATTATGCGAAACAGTGATAGCTTTGCTGAAAAACGACTGCAACTTCACCACTCTTCCTCTCATAAAAATAACAAACTTCATCGTCCACGTCCCTCTATTTACCCTTCTTAGTTTTCAGTGTCATTTATATTTTCTGCCTCACAACAAAAATTGGTGTAATAGTTGCAGTTTTATTTAGCATAACGAAAATTGTATGTTTATTTTGTCGTTTTTTATTTTAATGTTCTAATTAGTAATCAACTATTAATGATCGGTGTTGTTAATAATAATATTATATAAACAAATTTTTTGAACAATTAATATAACAAATTGCAATCAGGTTAAATAGTACATAAACTATATGGGTTACTCAATGTTAAATTTGGAATGATTCAAGTTTGATGACATTTTAGATGAACTGTGATGAATTTAAAGTTGTTATGGAGATATATAAATAAAATCAAAAATAAAGTTTTCCAAAGTTTCATGTAAAACTAAATTTGAAATATTTTACAGAAATCACCATAAACTCTTGAAATCAGACGGAAAAACTCTTATAAAGTTTCCAAACATTTAAGGTGTTTTTCAAATCATAGGTTGAATAATGGAAGAGTTTGAAATTAATATGGAAGAAAATTTCCAGATCCAACAGATAGATTTTGATTTAAAAAGCATAAACAAGAATATAAGTCTTCCTAAAAATTAGAGTCTAATAAAACCCCCAAAAAGTTGACCACAAACAAAAGTAGACAACTATTAAAATTGGGAAAATTGTTTTTTTATGCCAAAAAATGCATAATTTCATATTTTGTTCTACAAAAAGTAGAATTGACATTCTACACAGTAGAAAATGTAATCCACTTTTTTCATTGAATCTAATATGTTTAGAATACGCGATTTACGTAAATAATAGTAATCTAAAAAATATTTGGAAAACACTTTCTGTGCTTAACATATCCTTCTAAAATCTGTAGAATCCGGAATCTACACATTACTATAATCTAAAACCTGTAGAAATTGGAATCTGCACATTACTATAAATCTAAAACTAGTAGAAATCGATTTTAAACACGTTTACTGTGTTCTACATATAGTAGAATACAGATTCTACATATAAGGATAATCAGTTCCAAAAATATGGGAAGAAAATATTTGGAAATATTCAGTTTCTTTATATTTATTAAATCGATTTTTTTTAAAAAAAATCGTGATTTATAAAATCAGTTTTTAAATTAAAAAAATCAAAACATCGATTTGGAAACTTCTTTTCACACCATCTTCTTCTCCCCTTTGTTCTTCAAGAAGAAGAGAAAATGGATTTGATTGATTAGAAATCGAGTTTTAAGAGTTCAGCTCGTGTTTGTTCGGTTCAAATCAAGTGGAAATCAAACCAGATTTAACCGACGAAAACCAGGAAATCGATTTGGAAGACTTACCTGGGCACGATCATAGTAGGATTGAGCTTATGCAATCGTTTGACCTGGCCTTGGTCGATCAGTATATGCTCCGCATATTTTCGTTTTTCTGGATATATTTATCAGGATCGGATAGTTCTAATCGAACGGTTTCTTACGGGATCGATCGATCCCTTTGAGAAAAAAAACTTTGAACTTTAGTTTTTTTTTGGGGATTTTTAATCATTTTAGTTAAAATTATATTTTAATATTTAACCATTGTTTTATTAATTGTAATTTCAAATTTTTAATTGAAATTAAAGGTAGTATTGTCATTTTGAAATTATTTAGACTAATAGGACATAAATTATATGAGATTAACCTAATAGGACATAGTTATATTTTTTTGGCCTAAAAAACAAATTTCCCATTAAAATTTTAGTTACAGTTGAGTAATATAACATATGCTGAACAGACTTAAAGAGTATTTTCAAAATTCATGACAAGTATAACCAGAAAACTAATAAAAAGTATATATATACACTTTGATAACTTAAGAAAACACATTCTGACATTCGTTATCAGCAATTAGGGATTCTAAATTTTACATTTATTTTTTTATCAATGATATGCGTCAGGTATAATACTTCATATGTTTGAATATATAAGCAGTGACTACAAGAAAACACATTCTTAACGAAGAAAATTAACGAGGAAAAACAATCCTCATAAATTTGCGTCGAGTTTACGACGAATTTACGTGAAAAACTAAAGTCATCGTTATTTCCTCGTAACGTAACGACAAAACTGTTTCGTCGTAAAGTGGATGTAACTTTACGAGTATTTTACGAGGAAAAACTATTTCCTCGTAAATACGACGTAAACTTTGCGTGGTATTTACGAGGGAATAGTTTACGTGTATTTAGCGAGAAAATTTTTGAATCCACCAACTTTATAGGTGTTACACGTTTTTTTTGCCCACCTAATTAATTTTCGTCGTAAATTCATAGCAAAATTACAACTACCAGATTCAAATTTTCCTATAAATATGGATGTTTAAACATCATTTTAAACACACCAACAACAAAAAACGTGAAAGAAAAAAAATGGCTGGCTCCGGGAATATTTACGAGTTGCGGAAGTGGATGTATATGCATAGAGATGCTAACGGGAGAGTGACGAAAGAATACCTTGCGGGTCTGGAGACATTTATGCATCAAGCAGATTCAACACCGCTCGCCCAAGAAAGTGGTAAGATGTTCTGTCCTTGTCGGAAATGCAACAATTCGAAACTGGCAAACCGTGAAAATGTTTGGAAGCATTTAATAAATAGAGGTTTCACGGCAAATTACTATATCTGGTTTCAACATGGAGAAGATTTTAATTATGATCAGAATGAAGCTAGTAGTAGTAATAGCAATTTTCAGGAAAAAGAACCGGTTGATCATCATTTGCATAATGAACATAGTTACCAGCAGGAGGAGATGGTAGATTATGATAGGGTTCATGATATGGTAGCTGATGCATTCGTAGCTCATGATGGAGATGAAGAACCTAATATAGATGCAAAAAAGTTTTACGAAATGTTAAACTTGGCGAATCAACCACTTTACAGTGGTTGTAGAGAAAGTCTCTCTAAATTGTCGTTAGCTGCTAGAATGATGAATATTAAAACTGATCACAATCTACCTGAAAGTTGCATGAACGAATGGGCGGACTTGTTTAAAGAGTATTTGCCGGAAGACAATGTGTCTGCTGATTCTTATTATGAGATTCAGTAACTGGTTTATAGTCTTGGGTTGCCTTCGGAGATGATAGATGTTTGCATCGACAACTGCATGATCTATTGGGGAGATGATGAGAAGCTAGAAGAATGTCGATTCTGCAAGAAGCCACGATTCAAGCCGCAAGGACGGGGACGTAATAGGGTACCGTACCAAAGGATGTGGTACCTACCAATTACAGACAGATTGAAAAGATTGTATCAATCAGAGCAGACTGCTGGAAAGATGAGATGGCATGCCGAGCATACTCAGACGGATGGTGAGATGACTCATCCATCAGATGCAAGAGCCTGGAAACATTTCAACAAAGTACATCCAGATTTCGCTAGCAATATTCGGAATGTGTATCTCGGATTATGCACAGATGGATTTAGTCCGTTCGGAATGTCAGGGAGACAATATTCATTGTGGCCAGTCTTTCTTACTCCATACAACCTGCCACCGGAGATGTGCATGCAACGGGAGTTACTATTCTTGACCATATTAATACCTGGTCCGAACCATCCAAAAAGGTCCCTGGATGTTTTCCTACAACCACTGATAAAAGAGTTGAAGGATTTGTGGTCAACAGGGGTGAGGACGTATGACTGTTCAACGAAGACGAATTTTACGATGCGAGCGATGCTTTTGTGGACCATAAGTGATTTCCCTGCCTATGGGATGTTGTCTGGATGGACTACACATGGGAGATTAGCTTGTCCATATTGTAATGGAACGACAGATGCGTTTCAACTGAAGAATGGTAGGAAGACAAGTTGGTTTGATTGTCACCGTCGATTTCTTCCTATTGGCCATCCTTACCGAAGAAACAAGAATTTGTTTAGGCACAAAAGGGTTGTGAGAGACACTCCTCCTCCATATCTAACTGGAGAACAAATTGAAGCGCAAATCGACTACTACGGAGCTAACGAAACAGTTCGTTGGGGTGGTAATTGGCATGTCCCTCGTAATATGCCAGATTCTTACGGTGTTCATCACAACTGGCACAAGAAGAGTATATTTTGGGAGTTGCCATATTGGAAGGATCTTCTTCTGCGCCACAACCTCGATGTGATGCATATAGAGAAGAATTTCTTTGAGAACATCATGAATACAATATTGAATGTCCCAGGGAAGACAAAAGACAACATAAAATCGAGGTTGGACTTGCCGGATATTTGCTCAAGAAGCGAGTTACATATTAAAAGCAATGGACAAGTTCCCGTTCCGATATTCAGATTATCTTCAGAAAAAAAGTCGGTGTTGTTCAACTGGGTGGCATCAGAAGTGAAGTTCCCCGATGGGTATGTTTCGAATCTCTCTAGATGTGTTGAAAAGGGTCAAAAGTTCTCCGGGATGAAGAGTCATGATTGTCATGTATTTATGCAACGACTACTGCCCTTTGCATTTGCGGAGCTACTTCCAACAAACGTACATGAAGCACTTGCAGGTACGTAGTGTATTATATCACAATAATTTACAAAATAATATATGACTAACAATGTGTTTATTTTTTTTTAATATAAAAGGCATTGGAGCATTTTTCAGGGATCTGAGCACACGCACTCTTAAAGAAGAAGTTGTGGAACAGCTTCAGGAGAACATTCCCATCTTATTGTGCAACTTGGAGAAGATATTTCCTCCCGGATTTTTTGACGTCATGGAGCATATAGCTGTCCACCTCCCATATGAGGCATTGCTTCGTGGACCTGTACATTACGGATGGATGTATCAGTATGAGCGAGCCATGAAATATTTGAAGGGAAAAGCAAAGAACCTCGCCAAAGTTGAAGGTTCTATAATTGCTGGAAGTTTGACGGAAGAAGTTTCTCACTTCACATCGTACTACTTTGCGTCAAAAGTACGTACACGGAGAAGAGCTCCAAGAAGATATGATGATGGTGGTGTTGCGCCAACATATGCAGTTGCTGGTGTTCCAGACATCTTTAGCCAGATTGGGCGACTCGGTGGGAAGTGTAAAGAGGTTTGGTGGTCGAGTGAAGAAGACGCTCATAGTGCACACACCTATATTCTACTCAATTGCGAAGATCCATTGATGCGTTATTTTGAAAGGTAACATATATTGACACTTCGAAACACATATAAGTATAATTAATTGTTTAATTGCGAGAGATTCATTCCTATAAAATGTGATTTTACAGCCTATTTGTTTCTCAAGTCGAAGAAACATTTCCTGGTATATCCACAAGTGACGTAGACAAAAGGAAAGATCAACACTTCATTAAGTGGTTGCGGAATCAGGTATTAACTAAAACTTTTTTTTCATACATTATCTGTATTTCATTAACATTCTCTTTATTTTTGCAGGTTGATTATGACGACGACGATGCAGATTATCCTAAGTGGTTACACGAAGTAATTCAATCTCCACTTGTAAAGGTCACCACATCACAGATGTATTTCACACGAGGCTATACTTTTCATACATATGACTATGGTAGACAGCGGGCGACCAGTAACTATGGAATATGTGTGAAAGGGGAAACAGATTTCTACGGGATCTTGACGGAGATTATTGAAGTCGAATTTCCAGGGATACTGAAGCTGAAATGCGTCTTCTTCAAATGTGAATGGTTCGACCCCGTCGTCAACAGAGGTGTTCGGTCTAACAAATTCGGTGTAGTTGATGTCAATGGTGGACGAAGGTACAACAAATTCGAGCCTTTCATCTTAGCTTCACAAGCAGACCAAGTTAGCTTCCTTCCATACCCTCGGATGAGAGATTCAGGTATAAATTGGTTAGCAGTGATCAAAGTTACACCTCGAGGACGAATCATCAGTGGAGAAGAACTACCATTGCAAGAAGAACAGATAAATGAAGTCGAGGAACCTGAACAAGAAATTGATGACATCCTTCTCATTGATCCGCATAATCACGAGTACGAAGATCTTACCGATGATGCCACAGACGAAGCTGTTGAAGACGAGTTTAATGAAAATGATGATGTTTCTAGTGATGACGAGAATGTCGATGTATCCGATTGATGTATTTGTTTTATGAATAAGATGAGGGAGTTTGTTTTATGAATAAGATAATGTGGGGTTTGTTTTATGAATAAGGTAATGCTGGGAGTTTGTTTTATGAATAAGCAAATGTGGGAATTGTGGTTTGGAATGGAAATAAAGATGGAGTTTGGAATATATGAAGTAGAAAATAAGGAATATGGGGTTTCGGGTTTTTGGTTTCGGGTTTCGGGTTTTGGGTTTTGGGTTTCGGGTTTGGGCTTTCGGGTTTCGGGGTTTGGGGTTCTAGGGATATATGAAGTAGAAAATTAAAGATGGGGGTTTGGAATATATGAAGTAGAAAATTAAAGATGGGGGTTTGGGGGTTCGGGTTTCGGGTTTCGGGTTTGGGGTTTCGGGTTTAGGGTTTCGGGTTTCGGGTTTGGGGTTTTGGGTTTAGGGTATGGGGTTTGGGGTTTGGGGTTTCTGATTCTAGGGATTTAAACATAACACTCGTTAATTCCACGTAAGCACAAATCGTCGTAAAGTCCACGCAGGATGAAATCGTCGTAAAGTCCACGCAGGATGAAATCGTCGTAAAGTCCACGTAGCATGAAATCGTCGTAAAGTCCACGTAGGATTAAATCGTCGTAAAAACCACGTAAGACAACGAGGAAATAACGACGAAACCTAAAATTAATATGGGGTTTGGAATATATGAAGTAGAAAATTAAAGATGGGGGTTTGGAATATATGAAGTAGAAAATAAGGAATATGGGGTTTCTGGTTTCGGGTTTGGGGTTTCGGGTTTGGGGTTTCGGGTTTCGGGTTTGGGGTTTAGGGTTTCGGGTTTCGGGTTTTGGGGTTGGGGTTTCGGGTTTGGGGTTTTGAGTTTCGGGTTTCGGGTTTGGGGTTTCGGGTTTCGGGTTTCGGGTTTCGGGTTTCGGGTTTCGGGGTTGGGGTTTCGGGTTTCGGGTTTGGGGTTTCGGGTTTCGGGTTTGGGGTTTGGAATATATGAAGTAGAAAATTAAAGATGGGGGTTTGGAATATATGAAGTAGAAAATAAGGAATATGGGTTTTGGGGTTTCGGGTTTCGGGTTTCGGGTTTCAGGTTTCGGGTTTCGGGTTTCGGGTTTCGGGTTTCGGGTTTGGGGTTCTAGGGATATATGAAGTAGAAAATTAAAGATGGGGGTTCGGGTTTCGGGTTTCGGGTTTCGGGTTTCGGGTTTGGGGTTTGGGGTTTCGGGTTTCGGGTTTCGGGTTTCGGGTTTAGGGTATGGGGTTTGGGGGTTGGGGTTTGGGGTTTCTGATTTTAGGGATTTAAACATAACACTCGTTAATTCCAAGTAAGCACAAATCGTCGTAAAGTCCACGCAGGATGAAATCGTCGTAAAGTCCACGCAGGATGAAATCGTCGTAAAGTCCACGTAGCATGAAATCGTCGTAAAGTCCACGTAGGATTAAATCGTCGTAAAAACCACGTAAGACAACGAGGAAATAACAACGAAACCTAAAATTAAATATGGGGTTTGGAATATATGAAGTAGAAAATTAAAGATGGGGGTTTGGAATATATGAAGTAGAAAATAAGGAATATGGGGTTTCGGGTTTCGGGTTTGGGGTTTCGGGTTTGGGGTTTCGGGTTTCGGGTTTGGGGTTTAGGGTTTCGGGTTTCGAGTTTCGGGTTTCGGGGTTGGTGTTTCGGGTTTGGGGTTTTGAGTTTTGGGTTTCGGGTTTGGGGTTTCGGGTTTCGGGTTTCGGGTTTCGGGGTTGGGGTTTCGGGTTTCGGGTTTGGGGTTTCGGGTTTCGGGTTTGGGGTTTGGAATATATGAAGTAGAAAATTAAAGATGGGGGTTTGGAATATATGAAGTAGAAAATAAGGAATATGGGGTTTGGAGTTTCGGGTTTCGGGTTTCGGGTTTCAGGTTTCGGGTTTGGGGTTTCGGGTTTCGGGTTTCAGGTTTCGGGTTTGGGGTTCTAGGGATATATGAAGTAGAAAATTAAAGATGGGGGTTTGGAATATATGAAGTAGAAAATTAAAGATGGGGGTTCGGGTTTCGGGTTTCGGGTTTGGGGTTTCGGGGTTGGGGTTTCGGGTTTCGGGTTTGGGGTTTGGGGTTTGGGGTTTCGGGTTTCAGGTTTGGGGTTCTAGGGATTTAAACATAACACTCGTTAATTCCACGTAGGATGAAATCGTCGTAAAGACCACGTAAAAAGATTTAAACATAAATCACGTTAATTCCACGTAAGCAAAATCGTCATAAAGTCCACGAAAAGAAAAACACGGGCCTTTGTGATTCCTCGCCATTTCCTCGTAAAAAAAACACGGGCCTTTGTAACTGCTCGCTATTTCGTCGTAAATTTACGACGAATTTGCGACGACATGTAATCTTATATATACACCCGACCGCTCACTCTTTCTTTCCTCTCTACTTCCTCTCTACTTCCTCTCCATTTCGTAGCAATGGTAAGCCTCTCTGATTCCTCTCTAATTTGGTTAGTTTAGGATAGATTAAGTGGTTAGTATAGGGAATTTAGATAGGTTTGCGGATTTTATGTTATTTAGTGTTGATTAGGTGGATAATGTTGGAAAATATATTGTTGATGTTAATTTTAAAAATTTCATTTTTTTTTCAGGTTCGAAAAGGAAGACTTACTGCCCATTACAGAGAGATCTTCGGTGAGCCGGGTAGTCGTTTAGACCCGGCCTCTTCTTCCGCTCCCAGTTCTTCGGGCCAGGAGATTGTCCCCGAGACTCAGTACACTCAGAGAGTCTCTGGGTCTACTTCTTCTAGTGCACCATCGGCTCCTCATGTGCCTCCTCCGATGCCTCCTCCTGTGCCTCCTCCGATGGCACCTCCGATGGTCGCTGATATTCATCCTGATCTGATGGTGCCTCCGAGTGCTCCTTACTCGCAGTACACGGTAGAGGACATTCTCAGTCTGCCAGGCAGAGAAGGTTTACCAGTCATCGACCCAGACCGACCGGACGGAACGTTGTGGTATGTTGCATTAATTTTTTTAATTCGTTTAAATATCTTTTATAACATTAAAAAATAATTTATATTTTAAATTTGTATTTTCCAGGTGAGGGGTTGACGGATGTCTTGCATCGGACGTAACCGACACGATCAAGGGTTACTTCTCCATGGCACATCCAAACTGGAGTAAGACGCCTCACTACGTCAGAAAGACGTGGTTCAAAATTTACGCTGTAAGTTTCTATTAATTAATTATATATATTTTAATTTTTTCATGATTTATATATATACTTTCTAAAAAACTAATTGTTAATTTATTTTTTCCAACAGCAAAAATATAATTGGGCTTTGGGGATCACTGAGAGGGTGAGGAAGAAGTTTAACGCGAAAGCGAAAGTTCGCTTGTTGGACACGGTCTCCAACTGGAAGGGTGACTGGATCGTGAAGGGGTATGAGCGTGGCAAACCCGCTGAGCTCACCACGGACGTGTGGGATGGCCTCATCCGTTATTGGCGCCTTCCTGATTCGATTAGAATCGCCCAGGCTTGCTCTAACTCCCGTAACACGGTCGATGAGCACGGGAACGGGCCGATGCTTCACACTACGGGCCAAAAACCCCCACGCCGGTGTCCGTTTGGAAATGGTAATTAAATATTTTATTAAATAATTTTTTTAATAATTATATTAATTTATTCTAACTTTCTTAACTGTTTTTTAGGCCAAAGAGACGGGACATCTCCCGTCTCTTATGGAACTTTACGAGAGGACCCACAAGAACAAGGCGGGCGTATTTGTAGATGGCAAGTCCGAGCAAATCTACAACGACGTAGTTGCTCGGGTTGAAAACCGCCAGACTCAGCTGACCCAGCAGTCTACCGACGGATTACCCGTCACCTTATCCACACTTGAAGTGGATAAGATTTACGAGGAGGTAAATTTTCAAAAAAATTAATTTTTAATTATTCATTTAATTTAAATTTAAATATTTACTTACTATATTTATTTTTTGTTTTTAAGGTTGTCCCTAAAAAAAAGGGACGGACGTTAGGTATTGGTTCCGTCAACGATGTTCCGAGAGCGACATCGTCTTATGGTCAGCGACGGGATGATGAAGTCACGGAGCTGCGTAGAGAGTCCGCTCAGCTGCGTAACGAGTTGACCGCGACAAAATCTCGTATGGGTGGAGTCGAGGACTTCTTGGACGTTATTGCGGCCACAAATCCGGAATGAGAGTCCATGTTGAGGAACATGCGACAACAACATCCCATTCATGGCGAGTCATCCGACGACGTACATAACGAGGCGGATGTTACGAGGAGGAGTGATGAATTCTACCGGGCGATGAACGACCCTTAGATTTTTTTTTGTTGTTGTATTATATAAATTCAAAACTTATTTATTTATAAAATATTTTCATATGAATTTATTTTTATTTTGAATTTTAATTTATTATTAAATTAAATAATTTTAATTATTTTTTAATTATATTTTAAAATTCTGTAAAATAATAAAAACGAAGTAAATTCGTAGCTAATGTACGACCTCTTTACGTGGAAATCTTACGAGGAAATAACGAGAAACAGTTTACGAGTATTTTACGAGGAATTATTTACGAAGAAATAACGAGGAAATGTTTACGACCATTTTACGAGGAAATCATTTTGTGGTTGTTACGTGTATTTTGCGAGGAAAATCTTTCAAGGTATTTACGTGTAGATTACGAGGAACTGTTTTCGAGTTATTTACGAGGAATTGTAGCGACGTCCTTACGAGGAATTGTAGCAACGTCTTTACGACGAATCGTTCTACTTCGTCTTTACGACGAAATATATTCGTCGCTAAGTTACGACGAATTAGCGAGGAAATATGTGTTACGACGGACGTGTAACGAGCAAACGCGTTTCCTCGCTAATTCGTCGTAAAGCCTCTTTTACGACGAAATAACGAAGAAAACCGCCCTCGTTAAGATTATGTTTTCTTGTAGTGAGTATTGAATATTTCTTAGGATTTTTAACATAAAAAACCCTTAAGTATGTTTCATTAGGATATAAACCCCTCAATTAATGATTTAATGTATAAACCCCTCAAGTCTGTATTTTTAACAAATCGACCCCTCCGTCTACGGTACGTTAAATACTGTGATTTGTCGTTAAGTATAAAATGCAGCGTTTTTCACTAAATGACCGAAAAACGTCACGGTTTTTATATATCATTTTCTTTTTTTTTCTTTTTGCTACAAATTCATGGTTCTGTTTATGTATGCAGTGACAAAAAGAAGTTTATAAAACCAGGCAAATATGAAACAAACTAAGATACAACATTCCGTACAGATTGTAGAAGCAAAATCTGAATTCTCAACACCTCAATGACCATACGAGTTGACAAAAATAACAATGACCAATAAGAACAAAAAGCTGAAAGGAAGAAAGGCTCAAATTAACTTGTGAACCAAGAAGCTGCGAAGGAGACGGTGGTGTTCCAACAGATGGAGCAAAGGATCTAAAGGGTCTGAGGAAATCAGGGTTTGAAGGCACAGAAAGCGACGATCGAGTTATGTCCACCGAACCCAAACGAGTTCGAAATGACAACACTCAACTGGTTTTTGTGTTTCATGTCGATTGTTTTTTTTTTGTTTTTTCTGAACATTTGCTTATGTCGATTGTTAGCTCATAAGACTTATATAGTTATATATGTTAGAAAAGAATTTATTGCTATTCAGTACTCTGAAGAGAACACTAGCTTGAAACCTTGTATGTATGCGAACGAATCATCTTTCACTGCAGCCTATATGTTGTCGTGTACAAGAGTATTAACAAGATCACAAGAACTGTAAAAGGGACCAAACCTGTCCAAAGCTTTCAATTGCAGGAGAGAAGCGGAGACACAGTTCATAACATACATAAGTCTTAATAACAAAATGAAACACCTAAAGAAGGCTCTAATGACCTTTAGCCGAGACAAAATGACACACCAAAATAAGGTTCTAATGAGCTTAAGCTGAGATAATCCTAAATAACAACATCAAAATAGGCTAATCCTCCAATTCACTACAAGAAAACATGGGGATTCTGATGGCCGAAATCGTCAGAAATTCGTCGGAATAGACCGATTCCGACGAATTTCTGACGAACCTGTCTGTCACTATCGTTTTGTCGGAAAAAAAAAATTCGTCGGAATTTCGTCAGAACTTCGGACGACTTTCTGACGAATACCGAGAAACGTCATTCTGACGAAGTTCCGACGATATTACGATGCGGACACACGAGACCAGAGTTCATCGGAAAAACTAAGTACCGACGGAGAACGTTCCTCGGACAATTCCGACGTAGTGGATTCCTCGGTATATTCCGACGGACGTTGGTTCGTCGGAATATGCCGACGGACATTGGTTCGTCAGAATATACCGACGGATATTTGTTCGTCGGTATATTCCGACGGATATTGATTCGTCGGTAAATTCTGACGGATGTTGGTTCGTCGGTATATTCCGAGGAACCGTTGTCCGTCGGTATATTCCGACGCCCAGAGTTCGTCGGAATATACCAATTTTAAAAACGAATTAATCTTGCATTTTTATTTATTTTTTATATTAAAAATTAATTAATAAATTAAAAAAATCAGAAATTTAAAACTAATAATATTATAGAATTTAAATTCATACAAACCGAAATAGAAAAAAAAACATTCAGAAAGTTTAAAATTCATACAAACCGAAATAGAAAAAAAAACATTCAGAAAGTTTTAAAAAGCTGAAAAAACTAAGATGAACTCGAAGACATCAAACGATCTAGCTTCTGCATTATCTCGGTGTTGAACTTCTTCTGGGATGCCAACTCAGCAAGGATAGTGGCATTCTCCGAACGGATAGTGGCATTCTCAGAAAGGATAGTGGTGTTCTGCTCCTCCAATGCCCAATCCGTTCATCTTTGTCATGTATCTCCTCGAGAATCATGGGATCGGCATACGGAGCTTGCGAAGAAGATGCCGGATATGAAGAAGCACGGCGGGCCAACCCAACTAAACGGCCTCCTTTCCTTTTAGGAACCGCCTACAAAAATATTTAAAGTTAGTAAATAGGGACAAGTTAGTAATCGACATTATAAAAAAAAATATATTAATAAAAAAATTACCTTTTCAACCATCTCATTTATTTGCAATAGAGACAAGTTGGTTGAAGCTCCCGTATAATCGCCGTCATCAGAGAGAGGCTGAGATTGAGATACTATTTCAGCTTCCACCAAATCAACGACACCTTTGATCACGGAGTCCTGAAATATTTGACCCGTCGTCTTGTTAGTGTGAGCCACCTTAATGAGTTGGAGATGATCAACGGGATTACCGTCATTTGCTTCGATCTAAAAAAACCGCCATTATTAGCCAAGGAATATATAAAATATTTATTTAAAAAATATAAAGATAAATAATAATAAAAAACTTACAAGTTCATCCTCCTTAGTCGACATAGAGCAAGCGCCGAGGTTGTGCACATACATACCTTTCCCGCCACGATCGCTCTTCCGGTTCTTGGAGTTCCTAGAAGACGTCTCTGCAGTTTCTTCCTTCTCCCAATGAGCTATCAACTGCTCCCACACCGTCCCGTTGATGAACCGTGGCCTCTTGTTCTTCTCCCATACTGTCTTCCACGCGTTTATCTGCTTCGTATAAGAGTCCATGGCCTTTTCGTTGAATTTCTTACGGACTGTTTCCGTAAGATCGGAGTGCCAGTTGAACTCTTGCTACAAAACAAACATAATTTAATAAGTAAATATATTTAAACAAATGTAAAAACTTTAAAAAAATGAAGAGTTACTATACCGCAAACTGACGAAAACACAACTCTCGTTCGTCGGAAGGGATCACACTCCACTTTGGATATCCAAAACGGAGCATGGAGTACATCATCTGGTTGATGCTCCGGCTAATGCCATTTTTCGACTTGGTGAACCTTTAAAAAAAATACAAGTTAGCAAGTTAATTAAAGGAAAAAAACATAATGGTACAAATAAAAAAAATACTAACCAAGTGCTATGTCCTCGTCGTGGGTTGGGTTGGAGAACCGGGAGATGCTCTCGACCTGGTTGTTGAACCAATAGTTGAACTGGCATGACCCCCGGATCCTGTTGAGCAGCAGCGCGAGGGGCAGCGGGAGCTGGAGCGGGAATATATGCGGGAACCGAGTTTTGTTCATGAGACGATCACGATGCACGGGAACTGCTCACCGAACTACGTCGAAGACGGGCTGCGGGGCGGGGTTCATCCTCGGCCCTAAAAAAAAAATTAATACATCAAAAATATTTTCAAATCATTTCTATTTTTAATGTTTTCATTTATATATTTACAAAAGGTTTTATAAACGTTTTAAAAAAAGCTATTAAACCTTTTATTATACATAGTTTATTACTAGAAACTTATAAAAATAATAAAAAATTTAAATTTTTTTATTATACATGATTTATATATATATATATATATATGTATACACAATTATAAAAAATTTATAAATGTAGAGAAATGTTGTTAAATATTTTTAAAATTTTCTAAAAAACATTTTACTATACATAGTTTATTAGTGGAAACTTATAAAAAATAATAAAAATTTTAAAAATTTTATTATACATGATTTATATATATATATATATGTATATAAAATTATAAAAAATGTATAAATGTAGAAAAATGTTGTTAAATATTTTAAAAAAAAATTAAAAACGTTTTATTATATATATTTCATTATTGGAAACTTGAAAAACGTTTTTAAAAATCAAAAAATGTTTTAAAAATATTAAAACGTTTTGAATTTTAACAAAAAAAAAATCCCAAAAAAAAACAACAATCCTAACTTATATATCCTAAACTATCCATTCAATCCTAAAATTTTCAATCAAACAACCTAAAATCCGAGATCTAACTTCCAAAACCCTAAACAATTGATATAAAAGAAGGTTTGGGATGATTCTTACATGATTTGGGGTTTGGGGAAGAGATATGAGGGTGAGAAGAGGATTCGCCGGTGAAGAGAGGTGGAGAAGGGCCGGAATCGCCGGAGAGATGGAGAAATCGCCGGAGAGAGATCGTCTTTGAGAGAGAGGCGGAAATAATGAAGAAGGAAGAAAGAGGGTTGCGCCCATAGTTGTTGCAACTCATATATCAGTGGTTGAAGAAACATATCTAGTGATCTTTTAGGATGATCTGGCCTGGGGACGAGAATTGAGAGAAACAAAAACTCTCGTCGCATGCACAAGCTCGGCCGTAAGTTGTACGGTGTCACAATAACTGGCCATAGAGAATACTGTCTTTCATGCTTTCCAAATGGGCTGAAACCATCAGTAGATAATCCAAGATAAACATTTCTTCTCTCTTCCGCAAATTCTGGATATGTTGACTGGAAATGTTTCCAAGCCTTCGCATCTGAAGGATGTCTAATCTCACCATTTGTGGAATGCTCTGCATGCCATCTTATTGCTTTTGCTGTGCGCTCACACTGATACAACCTCTTCAATCTTTCCGTCAAAGGCAAATACCACATTCTTTTGAATGGGATCGGAACTCTTCCCCTCGTCTCCTGATAACGAGGTTTCCCACAAAATTTGCATACATTCCGTGTCCCATCCGCTCTCCAGTAGATCATGCAGTTGTCAATACATACATCTATCACTTCGTACGGTAGTGGAAGACCGGCAACAAGTTTCTGAACCTCGTAGTATGAACCCGGTGCAAGGTTATCCTCAGGTAGAATACCTTTGACAAAATCAGTAATCGCATCCATATTTTCTTCAGCCAAATTATAGTCTGTCTTAATACCCATTAATCTAGTTGCAGATGATAAGACTGAATGACCATCTCTACAATTTTGATACAAAGGTTGTTTTCCAGCATCCAACATGTCAAAAAATCTCCTAGATTCGGGATTTGGTTCTTCCCCTCTATAATGATCATGTACCATCTGCTCCGTACCTACACCATAATCTATATCAGTTCTAGATTCTTCTAACCTAATATCAGGCTGAAGTTCACTAACAGGCTGAGGTTCGCTAGTATTACCATATTCATAACTAGTTTCCCCATGAAGGTACCAAACTTTATAATTACGTGAAAACCTTTTCATATACAAATGAGTCCAAACATCAAATTCTTTTATAACCTTATTATTATTGCAAGTAGAGCAGGGACATCTTAACATACCACTTTTTGCATCCGGTTGCTGTTGAACAAGCCTCATGAATTCTCCAATCCCTTGAACGTATTCTTCCGTAAGCAAATTGGTGTTCGGATCCAAATGAGGTTTATCCATCCACGAACGATAATAAACTTCCGAAGACATGATTTTCACGGAATTGTTATGACTAAAGAGAATGAAGAGAGAATGAAGTGTGAATGAGTTGAATGAGGAGGGGCTGTATTTATAGGAAATTGCTTACGGCCCTCCGACGACTTACCGACGAAATTCCGACGGAAGTAAAGAAGTCCGTCGGAATTCCGTCGGTATTTTCTAATCTCAAACGGCTATACAACGGTCATATATATTTGTCGGCAACGGTCACATAGTTCGTCGGAAATTCGTCGGAAAATTCCGACGGAATACCGACGAATGTACTGTTAATCGGAATGTCGTCGGAAGTTCGTCGGTATATTCCGACGACCCATGTTTCGTCGTAATTCCGTCGGAAATGGCCGACGGAATTCCGACAACTTCAAATTTTTGGTTTTCGTCAGAAATTGGTCAGTATTCCGTCAAAAAAGTCCGACGACATTGAGATCCGTCGGAATCTCCGTCGGAATTCAGCGTGTTTTCTTGTAGTGATTGCAGACAACTCTTTCACCCTCTTCTTTCTGTTTGCCTCATGATTCCTTGACTTTTCGTTTTGCAATTTTGACACAGAATACACAAAACACTAAAGGACTCTCTAAGCCTCTGTCGAATTCCCTCTCTCTCGAATCTCACAAATGAAACTTGATAATCCCTCAGTCTGAGAAACTAGGGTTCGTCATCTGTGTTTTGATAATTGGGGATGTTAGGGATTTAGAGATGTTATAACTCGTGAGTTTAAACTACTTGCTGTTTTAAGTTAATGTTGTATTGTTTTATTAAGATATCATATAGTTTACAAAATAGTCAAAACACATCGTATTGTTAAACAGTACAATTAACGGGAGCGGTCAATTCGTTAAACAAACTGAATTGAGGGATTTATAAATTGAATCATTAATTGAAGGGTTTATATCCAAATGAAACATACTTGAGGAGTTTTTATGTTAAAAATCATATTTCTTACAATATAAGTAGTTTTCGAAGCTTAATGCAAAAAGTAAAGGGATAAAAAAATATTTAAACAAAATTTTAAAATCAAATATGGAAACGTTATTTATCATGGGTCACTTGTCTCTTCAATTAGATGCTAACCATAAAAAGATATTTTTCTTAATCTTAACTAAAATTAATTATAATGTTAAACAGAGAGTATTATAAATTAACTAAAATTTATACTTTGTTTAGCTACTAACTACTTTAAATGGCTTGAATCTCCTCATCATAGTCGTGGCGTGTTCCTAATCACGAAGAGTTATCGAGGAGACTAAGATGATTTTTATGTTCCATTTATTACTTTTCTTGAACGTGAGACTGTGAGAGCACTTATTAATTAAAAGATACTCTTCTGTTTCATTTTAAGTGTCATTTCAGATTTGTGCACACTGATTAAGAAAACGATTAATTTTCTATATTTTCTATATAAAAACATCACTACCTATACACCTAAACATATTTCAACCAATAAAAAAATAAATTATTGAATAAAATTAATAAATTTTGTATTAAAAATCGAAAATGACACTTATTTTTATAACGAAAAAAATTATCTACAATGATACTTAATATGAAACGGAAGGAAGAGTACTTAATACTCCCTATGTTGCTAAATTATACTCTCTTTGGTATCTTTTAAATGACTCTTTAGAATATTTCACACAAATTTAGGCTACTTACACAATACCTATTTTAACCTTTTATATATACTTGATTTACTCCGGCCATTATTACGACAAATAGGGTTAAAATAAGTCAAATTTGGTCATTTTTTGCCTAGAATTTTGGAAACGTCAACTATAGTAGAATAAAATAAAAATACTAAAATGTCATTTAAAAAAATAGGAGGGAGTACAAGTTTATATTTTTTACACATATTAAGAAGATATATTAAATTTTGATAATAAATATATTATCTTTGTGTTTAACAATTTCTAATTATTTTAAACCAATAAGATTTTAAGAAGTACAATTATTTTTCGAAGTATAATTTATCATTATTAGCTAACAAAACATACCTAAAACATAAAACTTATATTTTTGATTTAAAAAAAAAAGAATATTTACCTTTCAGGAACAAAGAGATTATTACACAAGTTCATAACACAACAATATGAAACAAAATGTTTTAAAAGATACTATAGAATGAGTTCACCACTGAGAGTAAACTCTGCTAACAGTCCATCGTATGTGTGGTTTAACATTTCTGCTGCGCGAAAGTTGCTTTTAACGGGAATCAGACAGAAGATACATTCAGGCTATGAAGTCAAGGTGTGGGAGGATCCATGGATTCCAACGACCCCTGCGAGACCAGCTCTCCCTATAGCGCCAGTAATGCATCCTAATATGAGAGTTAGTGACTTCATTAATCCGGTAACGAAAGAGTGGGATGTTGGACTTTTGGAGAATTATGTCAATCCGGAGGACATACCACTTATAAGAAGCTTGGCCACAAGTTCAGCTCATCTTCGAGACACATTCTGTTGGAATTACACAAGGAATGGCCAATACACGTTTAAATCTGGATATTGGGTAGCTCAGAATGTGTTAAAAACAGAGGAGGAGAAGGAAGTCCTAGAACCGAGTATCACAAAACTTCAAGCCTTCGCTTGGAAGTTAAAGGCACCTTCAAAGATATGTCATCTTATATGACAGTTGTTAACTGGTCATCTGGCAGTAACGAGGAACTTAGCAAGACGTAATATGAGGTGTGATAACTACTGCCCAAGATGTGGAGAGCTAGAAGAATATGTAACCCAGGCTATATTCGAGTGTCCGCCAGCTCTACATGTCTGGTCCTTATCATCAACTCCGTCAAGCCCAGGCTTATTTCCAGTACCAAGCGTTTACGCAAACATGGATTACCTATTCTGAAGGAAGATCATCATTATCAAGCCGGAACAGGACATGGATCCTTATCCCTGGGTAATTTGGTACAT
The DNA here is from genome assembly GCF_020379485.1 of Brassica napus. Taxonomy (NCBI): domain Eukaryota; kingdom Viridiplantae; phylum Streptophyta; class Magnoliopsida; order Brassicales; family Brassicaceae; genus Brassica; species Brassica napus. The sequence goes on along the minus strand of NC_063445.1, from coordinate 12,119,660 downwards.
TTGGAAGGCTAGGAATGACAAACTTTTCAGGGGGATAGATAGAGATCCTTTGGAGCTAGTTCGATATGCAGAAAGTGAATGTCAAGCCTGGTTTAATGCGAATGAAGTGGTACAACCTGTGGTACAAGAAATCATTTCTGCGGAGCCCCAAGTCATAAGCTTGGGTAATATTTGCTTGCTAGATGGATTTTGGACAGCCTCGGCTCCATTTAGGAAACATTCAATTGCCGGGGACAAGAAATTTCAATCGACGGGAATCAACTTTGCATTCGGAAGTAGAAGCTCTGCGGTGGGCAATGGAGAACATGCTTCAACACTCAACTTGCCAGAGCTTTGGGACAGACTGCAATGAGCTGATAGCAATGATAAAGGAACATCATGCCTGGCCTATCTTTGCGACGAAATAGGAAAGGATAGATACGCTGATGATTTGCTTTCCGGATTTCAACATCATTCATGTTCCACGAGCGCGAAACCAGTTTTCAGATTTTTTAGCTAAGACTGCTAGATTCTTCCATAGGAAGTTACATTTTATTGGTTGTTTTATTCCGGTCTGGTTACCCAGTCCACCTCAAGTTTGAATAATAGAATGGCCGTTTGACGTCAAAAAAAAAAAAGCAAAGGAAAATTGCATTTTGAACCACGAAGGTATAAGAAGGTGGCACTTTAAATTTCAGTGTTAAAAAACTCATGCTTCAAACAATCAAACCATTTATATTAACACACAAAATCTTGAAATTAATTTACTTATTTAGCATGTAAAAATGTGTCCGGTACTGTTTATCCGTGTGTAAGAAGATACGATGTGTCGATGACTTTTTATATTTTTTGAATAGTAATTAATAAATAAGAAATACTGTTAAGATAATAAAAAGTTCAAAATTTAATTCAAAAATAAAAAATAAATTCAGAAATAAATGCAAAATAAATAAAAACTCATAATAATAATAATAATAATAATAGTAATAATAATAATAATAATAATAATTGAATAAGATTTTAAATTTATTAATAAATTAAAATCATTCAAAAATAAAATAAATCTAAAAAGAAAAGTTCATAATTTTCTAAATAAGTAAATAAGTTCAACATATGCGAGTGAAAGTTTCTGACATATTTGCTGCATATATTGTTTTTAAATTACTCGGATACAAGAGATGCGGATATGCACAGACCAAAAGATTACACTACGAATATTTCCTTATCTCAAATGGATTTATAATCTGCCATTACTTCTGCTCCAGATTTAACTTTTTATAATTGCCTATATTGATATTGGTTCGGTCACAGCAAAACAGATTTGCTGGTTTCGTTGCTTGTCCAGCTGAGAAACCTTTGGTAGGTCTGTGAGTAGTGCGTATTGAAGGCAGCGTTTTTCTCATATAAAGAAAGCTGATTGTCTGGTACTTTTATGTGTTTTGTTTCATTTGGTTTTAGCTACAAGCTGTGATGGCGCAATAGTAAGCATAAACTTTGAACTCTGTTTGCATGCTCAGTCATCAAGTTTTTTGCTCCAGTTTTGTAGAGACAGATGGTGAATGCTATGGTCGGGTCAGGTGGATAGAGATTGGGAAGATAACATGCATTTTTAAGCTCACACATTTCGAATATGTAAGATTTACTTCCCTTCCTTAACTCGGTGGTGCACATCTCTAACATGTAAGCGACGGAGAGAGCGAGATGGAGCATGCGACGGAGAGTGTGATGAGAGAGAGATGGCAAAGGATATTGCTGCAGTGAAAACTGTCACGAGAGAGGTTGATAGTCTCTCGGACATGCTGAGTTTATAAGAGTTGTAATTTTTTTGGTTTGTTTTTATAGAAACAGAGGAATGAAAGATTGTGTTCAATTTGATTAGTTTCAAAAATAAGTTGTGTTTAAGGGCTGCAATCTTTCGAAGTTTCTAAAAACTGAGGAATGAAAGTTACGGTGGATGACTGCAAAGCTTCTCACGAGTCAGTTGCTCAAATTTGATGGCATCGAGTACAAAAAGTTTCAAACTTGTTTGCAACAAGAACAGAGTTATTGCTTACATACAAGAACAATATTGACCAAAGTGTAATTTAAAGAAGATAGTAAACTTTGAGCATTCTGATTCAAAAAAATGTCTGATTTATTTTAGATATACATTGCATATCATGAATACAAAGAATCAGAAAAGTTTAGAGAAAGACTCATAACTGGTAGTGGACACATCATACCAACAAATATGATGACCAAACAACATTTATATATAACTCAAGTTTAATTTATACAATATAGAAAATTACAATCAAAAGACTATGAAATATATTAAATTTGTTGACTAGAAACCTTAAGTTATGTCGGGATATATACATTGTATATTTGTGATAAAATTTCCAATCACATAAATGGTTATAAATTTAACTAAATTACGATATATAACATGATATATATCTTCAAACAGTTATATAATTTTATATAACATTTAATGTTGAGAATTAAGCTACAAATGTTTTAGTTAATTTTTTCTCTTCATATAAATATAGTAAAATTAATAGTACAAGCTATACTAATACAAAAATCTATTCCAAACCACAACATTTTAGTTTACCATGAAAAAAGATTATTTCAAACAATAGAACAATAATAGAGTAGAAAAAAACAATCTTAATCAAATAAATACACATCAAAAATAAAACTAAATAAAATATAGAAGAACAGTATCACATCATGTAGTTACTCTGAAAAATTTAAATCAACAACATAAAAATATTTAATCACAGCGTGAAAAACATAATTGGTAGGGAACCAAGATATAAATAATACCATAGTAAATATGATACATATATAATGTAATAGTGAACTTACCACTGATAGTAAAATAACCATATCAAAAACTTATCAAAACAAATGAATTGAGGAATGCAAAAGTAAAAACAACAAGATGACAAACAACATATCAATATACTCAATAAAAACTATATAAGTAAAAAAAGGTCCAAACGTAACTAACTCTCACATACACTAAAAAGTAAAAACTTTTCCTTCCACCAGTTTAGTCATTTTTCATATTGAGCTTTCGATTTTAGTTGAACCATACTAATTTAACATTTAAACTTACTGATTCGGTTGAAAAATCATTGCGTTTCTCCTAATATCTCATTCTGTTTAACATCGCTGGATTGGCTTATATTAACCAAATAAACACATACATGACTGGAATAACTAAAATAGATATATTTTGAGACTAAATATGTTATAGTAAATTTATTATAAATCATCAGATATAAAAGTAAATATTAATCGTTATATTTTACCAAAACAAACATATAATTATATGAATGAAACTAAGTCAAACAATACAGCTGATTCATAATTATATTATCAAAGCAATGAATATCTATGCATGTTTAGATTGATCGGCATAGTATTCTAACGGAAATTAATAAAAAAAAATGAATGCTCGATTATTGGAATCACAAGCAGTGAGACTACTACTAACCTTGTTGAACGACCAAAAGTATAGGAGAATGAAACGACACTGCGACCGAAAGAAACTATTGTGATGATAAATCTTGTGAATGGAAGATATTTTTTGTGTGTTTATTACATGAGTAATAAATACTTATATAGATATACAATTGAAATTTTTAATTTAATCTAAAGATCTAGAATATCTAAAATATTCTAGAAGATAAATATTATAATGGCCATCCACATATGTAAATTATCCATAACAAAATTCTATAAAATATTTAGATAAGTAGTATATATACAGTATAAGAGCATCTCCAATGGTGTTTTATTTTTTATTTTTTGCTTCATTTTTTATTCTAATGGTACTTCATTTTTTAATTCATTTCTTTGAATTTTGAATAATTGAACAATATTTCTTCAAATTTGAAGAAATACTGTTATGTTCTTCATTTTTTGAAAATAAAATTTTTTGTTTACAAACTAATTCTTAACTTTTATTTATTGTTATATTGCACTTAACAAATTAGAAGTGTTAATGACATCCAATTAATTTTAAAGTTTATATGATTATTTTTATCTAATTGAATGTTAATAACGAAAAACATGAAATTATTAATAACTAAGTATCTTATGTTTGATTTAGAAGAATTTAGAATAAAATAAACTCAATTTTTGTTTTAAAATACTTTTGTTAAACACTTAGAGATATATGTATTTAGTGTTTCTTTATAAATTCTAATTTTTTTGTTTATTTATTTATGTTAATGTGTAATAATTTTATCATATAATAATTATTAACTTACGGTAAATAGTAGTTGGGTCGAATTAATGTTAAAACAAAATAGATGAGTAAAATTAGTAAATTTGATAAAAGATAAAGTGTTATTAATAAATAAACTATAAAGTGGTGATAGAATATACTTAGAATATTCTTTTTTGAAGAAAAATATGAAGTTTACCATTGAAGATGCTCTAGCAAAATAGGTTTCATTATTTAATTCTTTTACTATCAGAAAAAAAAACACTTTCAGAATAAGAGCCCTTGGTGTAAGTATCATTTTGTTTGAATAAATTTTATATTCATTCAAAAAATAAAGTATAACAAAAAGCCAATTATAAAATATATTCTTTCCGTTCATAAAAGATCCATGTTTTAGAATTTTCATACTTTTTAATAAAACATATTAAAATTTAGTTATAAATGCATAGTCTTTTGTAATTTTATATTTCCTATATTTTTAAACCAATAATATTTTAAAAAATGCAATTAATGTTCTTAAACTTCACAATTTCTCATTATTAGTTGACAAAAATTGCATTGAAAATATAAAATATGTATCTTTTAAACAAAAGTTTTCTTTAGAATACTGACTATTGCATTCAAGTTAAAATAAATAAATCCACGTGAAAGCCAGACACATATTCATTCATGAACTTACAAGCTACAATTCTCGATGTAATTAAAAAGATTAAGTTACATGGTAGGAGTACTGTTACAACTTAAATAAAATAACATGTGACGAAGGATGTTATATATGAAGCTGATAACTTGTAAAACCCCATTTATATTTGTTATATATCTGATTACTGTGTTTAAAATATTAAATAACAATGTTATTCAAAACAACGACATATGTTTGTAGGAATGTTTGAAAATAATTGAAAGGATAATGAGGAGAGAAAGTGAGTAAGTACTGATCTCTCGTTAGGGTTTATGTGGAAGACCTATTTAATCCTTCTTTTATTAGCAGAAAGTTTGCTGAACTTGTTGAGCCAATTCTTCTGCACTTAGTTGGCACTCAATTCCAATCTGTCAAAACAACAATATATATATATATATATATATATATATATATATATATATCATTTTCAATATGTATCATAACATTTTCTTTAAATCACAATAGACTATATTATTTATTGAAGAATGTATGCATTCGCCTATCGGACGTAGAATCTAGTCTGACCAATAGACAAAACCAGCAAACCACATCAGCTTGACTTATTTGAATAAATGTCATTTATATAGAATTTTAAGATTTACAATACTTTGTGTTAAAAAAAAAAACAATACTCTTCAATTTTCACATAGATAGAAAACGCATGAATTTGCAAATAAGATATTGGAGCACGTGTAATTCACGCCTTGGTTCAAATAAAAAGTCAACTGCATTATTAAAATTTTGAGTAAAAATATATAAAACAACAAGAAGCTTGTTTTGTATGCTTGTGAGCAATCTGACATACCTTTGTGTGCATTTATGTATAAATACAATGTAGATAATAAGACTTATGTATCTACACTAATTTTCTTATATTTCTACATGTTATAGTACTCTGCCATATCTTCCCTCCCCATATATGACATTCATTTAAAACAGATTCAACAGTTAATGAGGATGATTATTCTTACGTACCTTGATGGTGAAAGAATTAAGCATGGTTTCGTCGACCGAGTTAATATTAACCTGAAGAATCTCGAGAGCCAAATCCTCAAGAGCAGCGATTATCTTCATAACCTGTCCAGGGATCTTATGCGACACCGTTTTAAGTAGCACATTAGCTCCTGAGAACTTAACTTCCACGTCAGCCAAAGCCGACTTTGAGTTAGCAACGAGCTCATTTATCATACTACTCTCATGGTTACTACTAACTGAAGGAGAGGAAGAAGATGAAGCTGGAGAGTATGGAAGTGGATCCCCTAAGGTGCTACAACTTGCCAATGAGCTGTAAGAACGAAGAGGAGGCTGTGGGATGAGTGGTAGTTGCGGCGGATGGGCTCGGTATGGGCTTGTGGGCTGAGGGGTTCGAGGGCTTATGGGAGGGAGGAGGTGGTGGTGGATCTGAAGGTGGTTGATGCGCGGACTAAGAGGCGGTTTTCGCGGGCTTAGGACAGGCGGTGAAGGACGAGGGCTCGAGACTAGTCTCGGGCTTAGGACTTCCGCGTAGGTCTTACGTTGTTTCTTGGCTTCTAAAGATTGAAGAACTTGTTGTAGCTCGCTTATGTATTCCACAACTCCTCCTATAATCGATGCTTGGTCCCCCTTTTATCATGATCAAAAGAAAAAACAATATAAGTTAATAATAAGGACACTCTATCTATCACACTGTGACATGAAAGAAAAGAAATAGAGATTATTAGTGGGACCAAAGGTCTTTATAATTGTCATTATTTCTTTTTTGTGTTCAACAATTGTCATTATTCATAAAACAATAGATATGCTGCTTTTGTTGTAATTGATGTTTCTAAGAAATGATATATGATAGTTAGGTATACCAAAAAGATTAATTGAACAAATATTTTAGAAGACTAATTAGTCAGGCGCAACAACAACTCATATACCAAAGTACTGGCTAAGAAAAGGTATAGATGCATTGAACATGTACCCGTTTGACGTAGAAACAAGGCATAAGAGAGCGTAGAACCGTCAAGTGCTCATTCATTTGCTTTCTCCTGTTACGTTCCACGGTTACATGAGACATCTTTTGTTCCCCATCTTGCTTATTATCTTCCTCCCCTTCCCCTTCTCCTTCTCCGTCTTCTTCTTCGTCCTCTTCTTTGTCGGTTTCTAGTCTTTTCCTCTTATTCCTCTTAGGAGATGAAGTTTCATGGATTTGATCCTTTACTAACTCGTTTAAACTTGCGATTCCATCTCTAGGTGTAGATGCAGGCGTGGAGGATATCTCTCCGGCGCCTTCAAGACTCTCTAAGATAGCAAATAGATCATCACCGGCTAGTGAAGTGTCAACGAATTCACACTCTTCAAGAAAATCCGATATTATCTCTTGCATTGTGACTACAAATCTCTTACTCACACTCTCTCTTCCTAGTTCGTTGTTTTGTCTTATGGTTGGATACAAGAAAATAGTAAAATAAGAGAGAGAGAGAGAGAGAGAGAGAGAGAGAGAGAGAGAGAGAGAGAGAGAGAGAGAGAGAGAGAGAGAGAGAGGATGCCAAAAGGAGTAAATATGAGGGACTAGCATTCATCGAGGACTAAACTATCGCTATCAAATTTCAATATATTATAAAATTTTGATGGGGTTATTTTTTATGCGGTTTGTGCCGTTGGATGAAAATTGGGGAGTATCTAGGTTTTTTGGGTGTGTGTCATTTATGTTTTAGATATAAATATAGGGAACGTTTTATTGTAAAATAGAGAGATAAAGGTTGAATATTTTTTTTTTTTGAAAATTAATAAAGGTTGAATATATGCAGTAAAATATTCATAAGTTCCTTAGGAAAAGATTTTTATGGATATGTTTTTGCGTAAAGTTTTCAATAGTAACAAGCTCGGTATAATTGTTTTTTGTACATACAAACACGGACATGCATATTCATATGTATTTAATCTACGTTTATATATGGGTTGCGAATGGTCCGACCAATCCCGGTTTTCAAGTAAACATATACAAGAAAGAAAGAAAAAGGTATTTGAAATTAACTGCATTCACATTTATTTTAGCGCCTTCTCTCGTGAGACAATCAATTGAATGATATGTTGTACAGTCGCATATTTTCTGTTAAGTATGTTGTACAGTCGCATTATTAACAAAAATAACCTATAAACTTTAGACAGTTTTTGCAATTTCAAGCATATCGGCATATTAGCAAAGCCTTCGCTAGTTTTAGCCATCATATTATAAATCATGTAGTCGAGTTGAGTTTTGGCAACTTCTTTTTCTTTTACACTTTTGGTGATTTGCGTATGCCCTTATAAATTATCTTTTTTTTTTTAATAAGTACGTAAATTTCATTATGATGGCAATGGTAATGACACAGAGGATACAATCAGGTTTTGAAACAAATCCTAATGCATCAAGGATGCTATCTAAAGCAGAGATCTAAACAAAGCCCCAAAAAAGTTAAAAAAGACATTGCAAGACAATAAAGGTTTAGCCATATCCCTAAGGAGATGAGTAAAGCTTAGCTAAGTAGGAGCTGTGTGAAGCCATCTATTTCCAGTTGAGTTTCACGTAGCCTTCGCACCAGACCCTGTAACGAAGAGTGAACATCATAGGAGAAGAACAGCCGGAGAACAAACCGAGGAGCCTCGGTTTGTCCCGAAGGCGACCCCAAGAGGTGGACAGGCGAAGCGGGGTTGACTAGGTCCCGGTCCGGCCATCAACAACCAATGGAGTCCACTCCAGACGCTGCAAGAACTCCAGAAGATGACAAATCGACTTTCCGGAAGTTCTAAACCGAGCAAGAGAAGCGAGCATGGGAGGCACATAGATGATACTACCTGAGACAAGCGGAGGTTTAAGCTCTCGACTCCAGTCCCCTCAAAATAGCAAACACTCAAGAAGATTCAGCTTCAAATATAAGGAAGAGGCAGGACACACGAGAATCATCTTCCTTCTGGAAATATGAAGAACAGAGGAGCAAGCTCCAATCGACATACGACAGGAAAGTCGCAAGCTTGGCTAGACCAGAACCCAAACAGAGAAGTCCCAGACGATAGCCCCAAATCGTCGTTTCATCACAGATACAAGATCTAGATGGGAAGTTCTAACAAAAGCATCCGCCTCAAGAGATATGAGAGGAAAAGACAGGAGAGACCATACCAGATGAACAGAGGCAGCGACGCTCTGCAAGCCGGCGAGCACTCCAAGCTGAGATCTGACCCAGATCCAGCAAATCAAATCTCAGATCTACAACTGAAACGAAGCTTCCTGTGGAAAATCAACCATACACCACCACGCCAACACTCCGGAGGCGACGAGCACACACCCTCCGCCTGATTTGAACCCCTGGATCCGGCCGCAATCTTAGGGTAAACTAAAGATGTTGAAGCAAAGAGGAGATGGAGAAGCCGAGAAAACCACAAGAGAGGAGGCATGGAACACTAAGAAGGCCCGAGGGGTGGCGACCGACAGCTAGGTAAAGCACCGCCGACCACCGGAGCAACAAACAGAAGGAAGAAACTCGCGACGAGGTGATTTGTGGGAGAAAGAGTAGAGAGAAAACGTTGTGTCTCTAACTCTCTCTCTAACTTATAAATTATCTTCTTAAACCCTTTTTCGTACTGGATTTTCTAATTCGTATATTGTACTTCAAAATCTTAATACTTTTTAATCCGTATTACTTTTTGTATGCTCTACCTTTCACACTTTCGTATATATTTATTTTACATATCTCCATTCTTATAAAAATCATTCTTTTAGTTCCTATCTATTTCTTATGTACAAGTTCCTATCCATTTCATTACTTTCAGTTCAATTTAGGCGTTGTTTCTTTTTATCTCTCACTCGGATTTAGTTTGATTTAATTTCACTATTTTTTTAATTTAAAATTTTGAAAAACCTATCGGCTTATACAGAGTTAGTTCGGTTCAAATGGATCCCTATCATGTTTTATGTCATCCCAAGTCAATTTATTTTGAAAAAAAAAAACAAAATAAAATATGAGTTTAAGAATAAATTTTGTGTTAAGCAAAATGAAGCACAATATAGATTCATCATCTGTAAATTGATCTTTAAATTGATACAAGGAGAAAACCATTTTGTTTCAAGAAAATAAAAGACAAGCGATAGATCTAAGGCAATAAATACTTGATGTCATACTAGTCGTGCCTCAATTTGTCTCTTCAAAATCAAATTGATTCTTGAGGAGCCACCCTTCACTTGAACTTTCCCTTTCAATTTTCTTTTGAAATGTTTTCTACATTAATATCTATGTAGGTTTTCTGTATATACGATATATTAATGACAATAATCCAATAAATTGTTTTAGAAAATAAACAAGAATTTAAGAAGTTGGAGCCAAGACAAAACCAGGTAGACGTTAGGTTTGAAGTTAATGTGTTGGCTGTCAGATATTGTTTACCTGACAATGTCTTTGAAGTAACGGGTCTCTTCTCCTTTAGTTATGTTTTGTTTCTAGCCCAAATTAATTGAGATCAATTAAGGAAAATCATGTATGTTTCTTTTCAATGCAACACGCATGCAGATATATATATCCCATGAAATATATATGTATCAATTTCGATTTAATCTCAAAGGTGTAGTTGTCATGAGTTCCACACTGGTTAAAGGTGTACATGCATGAAGGTTTGTACAATGTAGAATTAAGGTTTTCGACTTCAAGCAACTAAAACGAACACAATGTACTAGAGACAAACACAATTTTGAAGAAGTGATCGACGGTTCGTATCGTTAATGAATAATTTTATATATCAAACATAGAAATGTAACTAAAGTTTTATCATGCATGCATGATATTAATTTGAGATATGAATCGGATCCAAGACGTTATTAAATTTCATAAATGTACCCTTTTGTGGAGACTATGACATGATTTTAATTACTATATTCGTACCGTTTTGTCTTTCTCTATTTATTTCTTAAATCCAAATCAATAATTCTATAACACCGTTGCTCTTGCCATCACTATGACGAGAAAAAAGACGATTGAGGTAAATTTATTTCAGTTCAAATGATATAACGAAACTTCATTATATTCTTCCTGTAGTCTCAATTAAGAAGTCATGAGTTGGTGTCGATAATTACTAATCACAAACAAATAAAACTCGAAAGACTAAAAGAATATGTAGATGGTGAAATTTATTGCCCTTTTAAAAATAATAATTGACTTTTGCAGCAATTAATCAGAAAATCGAATGTGAGAAAGAGAGTTAGTTCATGAAACAAAGTATCTGCAAGTTGAGCAGAAATCAGTACTTGGGAATCAAATATATATAATAAAGATGGTGGGCGGCTTTCAAAGATCAGACACGCCATTTCCGTGCCTAAGATTCTACTTCTTCATGCACATTTATCATTATCATCATACATGCTTCATATTTTGCATACATTTTTTTCTTGAGAAACAATATTTACATATTTGCAAATACAGCATAAAATATTTAAATTAATAAATTAAAAATAAATTCATATTCTATATATTAAAAAGATAATACAATAATAAAAAATAAGTAAACATGTTTTAGAAAACATAGTTAATAAGTAATAAGTATAAATTTAATAAGTAATTAGTATAAATTTTAGAAAACATAGTTAATATATAGTTTATCTAAACTATAAATTAATAAATACTATATATAGAACTTATATAAAGATGTTTTTCTTCAATATAAAGTTTTTTTTGTCTTAATACTTAACATATTTCAGTGTTATTTGTGGAATTAGCTAGATTTGAAAACACATACTCTAAGGTTATATATCACTTATTCAGCATAAATTTTATCTAATAAAGATAAAAAAATTAAAATATAAACTTAGTCAATATTTAAAATTATGAATAAAAATTTGAAATTTCATCAAATAATTCTTTTATTTTAAAGATTTTTGACAACCATTCACTGCAACCTGTAGAAATGTTTCTCAAATAATCTATCTAATTAATAAAATGTTGTAATTTTGATATAATTTTACTGTATTTTCAAATATATATGTTGTAAATGATCTATTTGTAGAGTTGGATCTTGTAGTGGTCGTTGATTATAGATGGTCTGTCGGAAACCACAGAGTTTTCACTGTCGAAAACTAATTCATGTAACATCGATTAAATTTATCTCAAAAATCTAACTTTCTTAAAAATTTGTTGAAAATCGTCAATGAATTTTTTATGACCATTATAATCACCAATATTGATATAATTTCTTCGTAACTTTTTTGACAAATTTGTTACGATCAAAGTAATCATTGATATTAATGAATTATTGTTAAATTTTGTTTGAAATTTTTGAAAAAACTTTTAGGTTCAAATTCAATGTAAATATCGACAGAATATCGTTTGTTGAAAGTTTCTTACAAAAATATATTGATGTATGTTTTCGTCGAAAATTGTTGACGAAAATCTGAAACATATTTTTATTTGAAAATCCTCTAAATTTTGGCAAATATTTACAACAAAAGGAAATATTTGGTCAAAACTTTTTTCGGGATCCAACAAGTTTTCTTGTAATTTAATATTACACTTTTAAACATGAGAAATGTGTGATGTGTTTTAGACTAATGCTCTGAAAGTTTTATAATGAATACGATGGATTGATGGATATGGATTAATGATGTAAAAGAACTTAATAATAATTTAGGACTAAATAGATAATTTGTAGTTCCATCTTTTGTATAGCCCGTGCATCGTGGAATTATGAGGCTTTAATATATATATATATATATCACGTCTTCAGTTATGAGAACACAACCGACTCACAATTCGCTCCAAATGTTTAAAATAAAATTGTAGGTTAAAGTCTTTGGCATGTAGTCTTCTAGATATATCCAAGAGTACAAATTTAAAATATTTGTGACGTCGTAAATTATTTGTAAATATAGCACCAGACTCGAATTAAGATCTCGCATCACTCAAAAATACTCTTCTTGTTGAAGTAATCACGTTTAGGTTAAACTAACAAACGCATCAGATAACACACACTGCATTATATATATTATATATGATCACGCATGTAAAATTACGTAGTCGTTATAGAAAAGCGCGGATACGAGTGCGAGATTGTATGTGTAGCTGACGACTCAGTACTCACGTAGTAGTGAATTTGACTGTTAGAGTCGCAATTGGGACCAAAACACAGTATGCCCTAACTGGTTTTTAGTTCAAAGTTACAAAACATACCCTCTATCAGCTGTGTTTCAAAAAAAAAAAAAGAACTAAAATCAGCTCTAAACCCTAACACCGGTCGCCATTATATTGTTCTTTCTTTGAGATACATCAAGGGATAGGAATATACGATTCTTAAGAGAAGTAAATACAAACAATGATGAACCTAACGATAAGCAAGTGAATAATTACAGCAATCCTCCAAATTTAAATACTAATTACTCACGAGAATCAATGAACAAATAGATTATATGCAAAAATTGCAAAATTTCTTCAGAAAAGAACAGAAAATATGAAGCCAGCCATGACACAAATATATTATATGCAAAATTTATAAGCTTGAATTTAGGAGCCAGCCATTGCCCTTTTCATTTTTTTTTTAACAGCAAAAGGCTATGAAACTAAGAAGATCCCTAGTCCGAGAGCCACCTCGGAGGAACTGAATCAACATAAACTATAGCAGATGGCGAAGTTCTAGCACCTCGTGCCAGCTTGTCCGCAAGAGTATTTTGCGCCCTTGGGATATGTTGGATAGTAAAGTTGAGAAAGAACTCCTTACATCGCAGAAACTCCTCCGTATGTGTAGTGAACACCGGTCATTCTGTTAGTGTAGACACCATCTTCACCAATTGAGAGCAGTCAGTTGCAAACACCACCTCTGAAACTTGTAGGGTCTTCATGCACTCCATCGCTCATACCAAAGCTTCACATTCAGCATGTAAAGGTGATAGACTCCTGCGAATAGACATTGCACCCATCATAGTATCAGTGGATCCATTTTTCCTATAGACCCATCCTTGTCCCATATAAGGATCATGTTCTTTCCATGCTCCATCAATATAACACTTGTCGATGCCATGTGGCAGAGCTTTTCCTACAACATCTAGGGGTCCACGATTTATAGACGCATCTTTTTGAGCTTCAGCCCACAAGACACCTTCTATATCCGCAGTCCTGAGAATGTCAAAAGGGGTTCTTATCTGATTCTTAAAAACTTTAGCGTTTCGATTCTTCCAAATATACCACAGTATCCATGGAAAATAATTCAAGTCTGGTTCCTTGGGTAACCGCCAGAAAAGATAGTTCATATTTGTGAAAAGAGGACATGAGGGAATATTGGATAAGGCCCAAGTTTGTAATGCCAACGGACATTCAAACAACACATGATTAATTGATTCTTCCTCATCTCCACATACTTGACACTGCGTATCACATCTTATCCCTCGGTAACGAAGATTCTTAGTTACCGGTAGACTACCCGATAATATTTGCCAAACAAAATGTTGCAGCTTTGGTGAACATTGAAGCTTCCAAGAATGAGCCAAAAGTGGTTTAGTATTTGGTCCCAAAAAACTATCATGAGCTCCACTATTGCAGCTTTAATTAAATCTTCCACCTTAAGTAATGGATTCAAATATTGATTCGGAAATTTTTGTATTGCTGACCTCGGGCGAGGAGCAGGGATCCAAGGATCATTCCAGACTGAAATGCTTGAACCAGTTTCCACTCTTTTGATTAGCCCTTTATTAACTAGAGATCTAGCTGATGTAATACTTCTCCACCCGTATGAGGGAGAATATGATCTGATTGGGTCCAAAGGATAAGATTTCCTATAGTATCTTCCTTTAAAAACTCTTGCGAAAAGAGAATCAGGTTTATCTATTAACCTCCATAGCTGTTTCGCTAATAACGCCGTATTAAAATTTTGAATATCTCTAAAACCAATACCACCATCCACTTTATCTTTGCACATTTTATCCCATGAAAACCAATGCATACCTTTTGTATTGCCACTACCACTCCACCAAAAATGGGAAACTGTACTGGTAAGTTTTTTCGTAACCGTTTTTGGTAAACGAAAACATGACATAACATGAGTTGGCATAGGTGATGCCACTACTTTAATTAAAACTCCATTTCCTCCTTTCGTAATGAATTGTATTGTCCAATTATTAACTTTATTATTAACCCTTTCATTAAGAAAACCAAAAACCTGTGTTTTGGATCCCCCAAGACTCTCAGGTATTCTCAAATATGTTCCCATACCACCAATTGTAGTGATGCCCAAAATCTGTTGTACCTCTAGACGAACTGCGTCCGGAACCTTATGGCCAAACTGTAAGGAAGATTTCAGAAAATTAATCGGTTGCCCCGACGCTCTTTCATAGTCTTTCAAGATCTGTAGGATAGTTTCACATTCTTGTCTATTGGCTTTGCAGAAAAAAAGACTGTCATCCGCAAATAATAGATGTGAAATCGCCGGACTACCACGTGCAATTTTTAGCCCCGTTAGTAACTTTTCATCCTCCTTTTTCCTTTTATTCGCTATTAGTGCCTCGGTACACAAAATAAACAAATAAGGTGATAACGGATCACCCTGACGAAGACCTTGGTTTGGTACAATATGTCCTTTTGGTTGACCATTAATCAGAACTTTGTATTGTACCGATGTAATGCAAGACATTATCCGAGATACCCACCTTTGTGCAAATCCCAGCTTGAGCAGCATCACCTCAATAAAAGGTCATTCAACTCTATCATACGCCTTGCTCATATATGTTTTATAGCCAAAATTTTCTCCTTACATGAATTATTCGTTCTTAATCTATGAAACATCTCCTGCGCAATCAATATCTTATCTGAAATTAATCTCCCAGTGACAAAAGCTAATTGTGTTTTTGAGACTAGTCGTGACAATAGTCTTTTCAATTGTTGGCAAAGCACCTTCGAAATAATCTTATATCCCACGTTACAAAGACTGATGAGCCGTAATTCTGTCATTCTACTCGGTCGCACCGTCTTTGGAATGAGGTAAATATTGGTCATATTTATTCTCTCATGCAAATATCCAGTCCTAAAAAACTCGTTAACCATATATATGATGTCTGATTTTATAATCGACCAGGACGGTTCGTTTTTCCATTTAAAATTCAAACTTCAACAGTAATAATACTATAACATATTTGTCTCTTTCTATGTGCTTTTATTACATTTGCATGACAAAAATTTAATTTCCTTCATTTCCGCTTGCAACCTACCTACGCATTACATGCCTACACGTCTCTCGTCTCTGTAGTTCGGTAGTCAGTGACTCAGTATAACAGTGTATATCTCTTTCTGTACATATCAATGGTAAAAGGTGAATATACATAAACTGGCAAAGGTTTGTACTAGAAGAATCTAAGCTCTTGAAGGATAACACTTTATTTTTATTTGTTTATTTGGGTAAAAATTAAAATCGATTCTAGTAGAAACAAAAATGTAGAAGTAGTTGAAGAGGTGAATGAGATGGGTCCTACTCAAACTTTAATCACTACGAAGATCTGAAATATCATTTACTCTGACAACGAAATACATGAGCGACGCTTTATTGCTCTTCCTCTCTCTCTCATCCCAATGTGCCATATTATGATTACATATTATGAGTTTCATCATCTATGAAAGACAAAAATTGTAGGTTATGATTATGTTTCTAATACGAATAGGTTTCCTAAAAAACAACCTAGTTCACATTTGTTTTCTTTTTCGATTTAGGTAAACGACAGTAGTAGAACAAGCTGTTTTCGTTAGTGTTAAAATTTTATTTAGAAAACAGTGAGTTTTGTTACAAAAGAAAAAAAGAACGAAGAAAAGAAAACGGTGAGTTTAAACAAACATTCGACCAGAAAAAATAGTGAAGTTTCACAAAAGTAGTAGGGAAACGTTTATGGAGTAGCATTTTTTACTCAATAGCAAACAACATACAAACATATAGTGGAAAGTCAAGGTAAAAACCCGCTTGAATGATTAATTAATGTGTAAAACCTCAATTCTAGAAAGTTAGATATGAACACAAGAATACAAGATCAATAGCACAATCCTCTTCGAATAATTTTCTAATTTGTTATAATTAATTATCTGTGTTTACCATGTTTGCATAAAAGAATCTTTTGGATATCAGTCAATCATTTTTTGTCAACTTCAGCCAGTCATTTATTATGTATCTGAATATCGGCTAACCAGATAATGTGTAATTAGAAATCTTTTGATCTAAGATTCACTGAACGTTGCAACGAACGGAGCTAAGACTCATAATCATATTGACTAGTGCATGATACTCATGACATGCATAGTTTATATCAAACAAGAGATCCTCCTTGGAGTCTCGTCACAGTTAATTCTCAACTACTATTATCTTACATTAAATCAACCATTGTTTAATTTTGTAAGACACATTAATGACTTGAGACAGTCCATAAAATTTGTTTCATAAAGGCTACGTACTATTTTGTGTGACCACGAATTAAAGAGCAAGAATTAGTACACTTTCATTCATCCAGGGATGATTTGTTAAATCAGTACCGATCATTACTCCTACAGTGTTTTATTTACTACTAATAATTTGGGCGGCTAGATTTGGAGAAGAAGCTGGCTAGTGGCTTCCCCCAAATACGCGGGCCGGGGACCCATAATACTTTTGATTGCAAATTAGATTTGAAGAGCCCATCAAGTGAATGTCCCCATCTTCTACTAGAACCATAATGAATGGTGATGGTTATTCACCTTTTTGTGATGTGGTGCATGCATCTTTTCAACTTGTTTCTTTCTTCCACCCTACTAGATGAATCAAATTTAAGCAAAAATTTAAACACGAATGCTTTAACTGATAACTTTGAAATACTCGTGGAAGTATTAAATAAACTAGATATAATTAGTTGTTTGTAATAATATCTTTTACTGATATGCTACTAGTATCAGACACCAAATTTTATTATATAACCTGAACATATTGACGTAAACGTGGTCGATATGACAATAATAATTCACCAAATTTTGATATATGTTATTGTTAAAAAAATTTGATATATGTTACTGCTAATTATGACGGTTAGGAATATTTAATTTAGGAAGCATTTTTTTCTGTTTAGAGCAGGACAATGGCTTTCTTTTCGTAATGGTTTTCCGGTTTCCGAGTCATGTCACTACAAGAAAACAACGGTATTCTGACGGACATTCCGACGGAAAATGAAATCCTTGGAATATCCCGAGAAATTTCCGAGGAAATTCCTAGGAAACACAAAATTTGGCTTCCTCGGAATTTCCTCGGAATATATCGACGAAATTCCGAGGAAATATTAATCTGTCGGAATATTCTTATGAAATGCCGAGGAAAAATGTATTCCTCAGAAAAAACTGATGAATTCCGAGGATATATTATAGCCGTTAGAGAGCCTTGGGGGATTTTAAAAATTCCGAGGAAATTCCGACGAACTAACTGTTGGCGTCGGAATCCCGTCGGAATTTCCTCGGACTGTCGGTAGGATTTCAACTATAAATACAAGCACCCATCTTCCTCTTCATTCACTCCATATCTTCATCCTCCCTCTTACTCTCTTTACACACGAATTTGATTCATACAAAACATGTTTTCTTCAAATTATTTTCCTTCTTAGATCGATCGACCTCATTTGGATCCGAACACGAGATTGCTTACGGAAGAATACCTACGAGGTATAACCGAATTCATGGGGTTAGTTCACCGACAACCGGAAACAAAAACAGGTATGTTAAGATGTTCTTGCTCTAATTGTAAAAATAGAAAGGTTATTAAAGAGTGGGATGTTTGGACTCATCTATATTTGAGTGGGTTTACACAAAGTTACAAAATTTGGTATCATCATGGGGAAACTGATTATGAACATGGTAGTACTAGCGAACCTCAGCCAGCGGTTAGATTAGAAGAACCAATTAGAACGGATGTAGATTATGGTGTAGGTACTGAGCAGATGGTAAATGATCATTTTAGAGGGGAAGATTTACCCAATGCACAAGCTATGAGATTTTATGATATGTTGGATGCTGGAAAGCAACCATTGTACGAAGGTTGCAGAGATGGTCATTCAGCTTTATCATCTGCTACAAGATTGATGGGCATTAAAACAGATTATAATTTGGCTGAAGACTGTGTGGATGCGATTGCTGATTTTGTAAAAGGTATTCTACCCGAGGATAATGTAGCTCCTGGTTCATACTACGAGGTTCAGAAACTCGTAGCTGGTCTTGGTTTATCGTATCAGGTAATAGATGTATGCAGCGACAACTGTATGATTTATTGGAGGGCGGATGAACAGCGGGTTACATGCAAATTTTGTGAAAAGCCTCATTATAAAGATACGAGTGGAAGAGTTCCAGTGCCATATAAAAGGAAAGGTTGCAGAGGTTGTATCTGTCTGAACGCACAGCGCAACCAATGAGATGGCAT
The DNA here is from genome assembly GCF_020379485.1 of Brassica napus. Taxonomy (NCBI): domain Eukaryota; kingdom Viridiplantae; phylum Streptophyta; class Magnoliopsida; order Brassicales; family Brassicaceae; genus Brassica; species Brassica napus. The sequence continues at coordinate 12,100,398 of NC_063445.1, read as the reverse complement.
GCGGAGCACTCAACAGATGGTGAGATCAGACATCCTTCAGATGCAAAAGCGTGGAAGCATTTCCAATCAAAGTATCCCGACTTTGCGTATGAGAGAAGAAATGTCTACCTTGGATTATGTACTGATGGTTTCAGCCCGTTTGGCAAGAGTGGAAGACAGTATTCTCTATGGCCCGTCATTCTTACACCATACAACCTACCCCCAAACTTGTGCTTACGACGAGAGTTTTTGTTTCTCTCGATTCTCGTTCCCGGACCAGAGCATCCTAAGAGATCACTTGATGTGTTTCTTCAGCCACTAATATATGAGTTGCAACAACTATGGGCTCAAGGTGCTGAAACATACGATGTTTCGTGTAAAGAAAACTTTCAAATGCGGGCAGTACTAATGTGGACAATAAGTGATTTTCCAGCATATGGTATGTTATCTGGATGGACAACGCATGGAAGGCTATCATGTCCATATTGTCAAGATAACACTGATGCTTTCCAACTAAAACACGGAAGGAAAACGTGTTGGTTTGACTGTCACAGGAGATTCCTATCACCTGATCATCCATATCGTAGGAGTAGGAATTTGTTTACGAAGAACAAGAGGGTGTTTGACAGTCCACCTCCGGAAATTTGTGGGAAAGATTTGAAGACACAACTAAGAGATTTTGGTGCAGAAAGGACGCCAGACGTCGGTGGACATGAGCGTTTTCCGGTAGATGCTGTTGGAGACCTACATAACTGGCACAAAAAAAGTATTTTCTGGGATCTGCCATACTGGGAGGATCATCTGCTAAGGCATAATTTAGATGTCATGCATATTGAGAAGAACTTTTTTGACAATCTCATGAACACGATCCTTAATGTTCAAGGTAAAACAAAGGATAATTTGAAGTCAAGACTGGATTTAGTCGATATATGTGCTCGTTCAGAACTTCATGTTGATGAGAATGGTAGGGCTCCTTTTCCCATATACCGACTTGATGCAGAGGGAAAAGATGCATTCTTTGATTGGATTTCAAACGATATGGAATTTCCAGACGGTTACGCATCTAATTTGCGTAACTGTATCGACAGAAAGGAAGGAAAGTTTACTGGCTTGAAAAGCCACGATTGCCATGTAATGATGCAGCGCCTCCTTCCGTTTGCCTTCAAGGAACTATTACCATAAAATGTTCATGAAGCAATTGCAGGGATAACTGGTTTCCTCCGCGATTTATGCACGAGATCAGTGACTCTTGAAGGTATTAAAAATTTGAAGACTAACATAGCTGTGATTCAGTGCAACCTTGAGGAGATATTTCCTCCCTCATTTTTTGATGTTATGGAGCATCTTGTTATTCACCTGGCAAGAGAATTGGAACTTGGTGGTCCTGCACAGTATAGATGGATGTATCTGTATGAGCGGTATATGTTCCATTTGAAGAAGATGGTGAAAAATTTAAGTAGGGTGGAAGATTCTATAGTCGCACAGATGATCAATGAAGAAACTTCAAACTTTGCCGAGTACTACTTTCCAGCAGAAGTTCAGACCAAAAATAGAAGACCTGCTTGGCATGATGATAGAGGTGAACGGGCAACATATCATGTTACGGTTCCAGACATTTTCACAGACGTTGGACGACTTAGCGGAAAACCAAAGGACCGTCGACTTACTAAGCAGAAGCGCAGTAATTTGCAAACATATTTGCTCACCAACTGCGAAGATGTTCTTCAATATGAGAGGTAAATAAATTAGCTTACAAATTTTTATTTTAACAAGTTGAAATTTAAATCTTAATTAATTACATTATTGTCATCATATGTACAGGATTTTCATGGCAGAAAAGCGGTTCGAATATAGATACGCCACATAGGACGAGCTAGAAGAAATGAAGCAGAGAGAATTTTCTGGATGGATGTTTACTTATGTGAGTGCTTTAAACAAATTAAAATATCATTTATCACATATTTATACTAATTCACATTTATTGATATAACATATATATGTGCTATTAATATAGGTGTCTGCTGGTTTGGCCAGAGGTGAAACATTTGACCATTGGATACGCGAGATGGTCGTTGGACCAAAATTTGTTGTGAAGTCATATCCGAGATTTTGTACTCGAGGATATGCATTCACAACTCAGAAGAGGAGACGTTCAAGTACGACTTATGATGTTGGCGTTTGTTCTGCATCAGGGGATGATGTATACTACGGACACATACGTGAGATTTTGGAAATCAAGTATTTGGGCATGGTTGGATTGCGCTGTACTGTTTTCTATTGTGATTGGCACGACAACACTCTAGATCGAGGTGTGAGAACAGATGCATTTGGTGTTACATCAGTAAATTCGAGGCGAAAGCTGCAATATTATGATCCTTTCATTCTTGCTTCTCAGGCCGATCAGGTACTTAAATGTTAATTATTTAGAATGATTCATCATCATGTGTATTAATTTATAATTTTACTAATAATTTTTTTAATGTTACAGGTTTGTTATATCAAGTATCCCCGGGTAAGGAACAGAGATGATCCATGGGTTACTGTTACAAGACTCAACCCGAGAGGCCGAGTTCAGGGAAGTTCTGAGCTGGAAGACCCACTACAACCAAGCACATCCAGCAACTTAACTGCAGCAGAAGATTTAGTTGGAGTTGGCCTTGTAGTCTATTTAACCGACTTCGGAGAGGAAGCCGTCGTTCACGTAGATGATGAACCAGTGATTGGAGAGTTTCACCAAGATCCAGATTCAGATTCATCTAGTGATGATGACTCGGAAACAGACTAGTATCGACTTTTTTTTTAATAGAAATACCGAGGAAATTCCGAGGGAAGATAAGGTTTTCCTCGGTTCCGAGGGAATTCTGAGGAAATAGGGTTTTTAAACAGAAAACAACGTTTTGCGGTTTGAATAACACTTATATAACCCTTATTAAGTGTCTTAGACTGATTATGAAGTCAAAAATTTGTTTCTTACCCTATAATAAACACTTTTCCGATTGTATGAATGAAATCCCCACAACGTAAGAGAAACACTTATACACTTTAATGAACGGTAAAGGGAATACTTTCAATTCGTTTTGAAATTTGTTATTTCATGGTTTATGATCATCTATACAAAGAATCCTCAATGTTATGCATTACAATTGTATAAGAAATGAAATACGGCAAAAAAAAAATTGATGTTTTGAAACCCCAAACACTAGTTCCTCGGTATTTCCTCGGAATATTTCGACGGAATTCCGAGGAAGATAAGGTTTTCCTCGGAATTCCCTCGGAATATTCCGAGGGAATTCCGAGGAAATAGGGGTTTTAAACCGAAAACAACATTTTGCGGTTTGAATAACACTTATATAACCCTTATTAAGTGTCTTAGACTGATTATGAATTCAAAAATTTGTTCACTACCCTATAATAAACACTTTTCCGATTGTATGAACGAAATCCCCACAACGTAAGAGAAACACTTATACACTTTAATCAACGGTAAAGGGAATACTTTCAATTCGTTTTGAAATTTGTTATTTCATGGTTTATAATCATCTATACAAAGAATCCTCAATGTTATGCATTACAATTGTATAAGAAATGAAATACAGCAAAAAAAAATTGATGTTTTGAAACCCCAAACACTAGTTCCTCGGTATTTCCTCGGAATATTCCGATGGAATTCCGAGGAAGATAAGGTTTTCCTCGGAATTCCCTCGGAATATCCCGAGGGAATTCCGAGGAAATAGGGTTTTTAAACCGAAAACAACGTTTTGCGGTTTGAATAACACTTATATAACCCTTATTAAGTGTCTTAGACTGATTATGAAGTCAAAAATTTGTTCCTTACCCTATAATAAACACTCTTCCGATTGTATGAACGAAATCCCCACAACGTAAGAGAAACACTTATACACTTTAATGAACGGTAAAGGGAATACTTTCAATTCGTTTTGAAATTTGTTATTTCATGGTTTATGGTCATCTATACAAAGAATCCTCAATGTTATGCATTACAATTGTATAAGAAATGAAATACCGCAAAAAAAATTGATGTTTTGAAACTCCAAACACTAGTTCCTCGGTATTTCTTCGGAATATTCCGACGGAATTCCGAGGGATATTTAAGTATCCGTCAGAATTTCCTCGAAATATTTTCATTTAACCGAGCAAATATTTCGCAAAAATTGAAATTAGAATTCCGACGGAATTCCGACGGATACTATCCGTCGGACCCTAGGTTTTATAACCACGAGCCGCTTCCTCTTCCCCATTTCTCTCTTCTTCCTCTGCGCCTCCTCTCCCTCCTCTCCGGCAAAAACCTACTTCTCTCCGACGATATCTCCGGCGATCTCCCCCTTCTCTTACACAAATCATGTAAGGACTCTATCCCACTCTCATAGATTCTATTTGTTAGGTTTTTGTGTAGATTTGATAGATTTTTGTTAGGGTGATTGGTTAGGATTGTGATTTGGTTGTATAATAGGTTTAGAATTGTGATTTGGTTGAATAATTTGTTTTGTTGAATTGATTTAGAATTTTTTTATAATTTTTTGATTTTTTTGTATTTATAAAATCGATTTTTTTATATAAATTCATTTTTTTGGATTTTACAAAATGTTTTTTGTATATAAATTCGATTTTTGGATTTTACAAAACATTTTTAATATCTATAAAACTTTTTTTGTACTTAAAAACTATTATTTGGGATTTAAAAAAAAATAATTTTTTTATATTTATATTATATACATTTCTATATTTATTAAACATTTTTAATATTATTAAAACTAATTTTTGTAATTAATAAACTATTTTTTATTTATTAAAACTATTTTATTGTTTATTAGAACTATTTTTATATATTTATTAAACATTTTTAATGTCTATAAAACTTTTTTGTGATTAAAAACTATTATTTGGGATTTAAAAAAACAAAAAAAAAATTTATATTTATATTATATAAATTTCTATATTTATTAAACATTTTTAATATTATTAAAACAATATTTTTGTAACTATTAAACTATTTTTATTTATTAAAACTATTTTTTTGTTTATTAGAATTATTTTTATATATTTATTAAACATTTTTAATATCTATAAAACTTTTTGGTGATTAAAAACTACTATTTGGGATTTTTTTTTTTAAAAATAATTTATATATTTCTATATTTATTAAATATTTTTTTTAATTTACAGGTCGCATGATGATCAGACCCGGCCTCGACAGCGTCGTGGTCGTGGTGGTACGGGGAGCCAGTCTCGGGATTCCAGCCATTTTCAGGATTTCCCTTCGCCCCACAGCTCCTACCATACATCTCCCTCTGCTGCACCCGCTCCTGCTCCTCTCGCTCCCGCTGCTGCACCCGCTCCTGCTCCTCCGGGTCCCGCTGCTGCACCCGCTCCTGCTCCTCCGGGTCCTCCGGGCGTGATGAGTGTTGCGGTGTTGGTTCGACAGCCCGGTCGTGACCATCTTCACTATCTCACTTCGTATCCACATGGACGGGGTCAAACATGGTAATTAAACATTTTTTCATTAAAATTTGATTCATTATTAAGCGTTTGTTCTTTTTATTAGGTTCAACCGATCCGGGAACGGGATCAGCGCATGGATCAACCGTATGATGTACTCGGCCCTCGACAAGGGACATCCGACTTTCACTGACTTCCCTACCGACAAGCAGCATCTGTGGTTTCGTTAGTTTGCGGTAAGTATTCTAATTTTTTACTTATATTTTTAATCTTTAATATCAATTTTCTACTAATTGTGTTTTTTTTTCAGCAAGAATTCAACTGGAATTCCGATGAGACGCTCTTTATCTATCACCACTTCGTCCATAAAGTTATGTACAACTATGGGAAGCAGATCCACGAGTGGAAGAAGAAGTGGGAAATCAATAAGGTTCGATTTAATTTATTTAACAATTTTTTAATTTATTAAACTATTTTTTTATTTATTAAACTATTTTCTTTTTTTTTATTAAAAGGTCCTAAAGTCGATAAACAACACGGTCTGGACGGAGTTGTGTGCGCATTGGGATAAGGAAGAGACGAAAGAAACTTCTTCCACCAACCGCAGGAGAGACCATAAAGGGAAGGGCGTCTTCAAGCATAACTTGGGTGCTCAATCTATTGCCTCTCTGGGAGATCGCATGGTAAGTTCAGCCGCTTTTTCTTCAATTATTTAAGTTTTGAAATTTTATTTTTTGTCCATTTCTTCTACTTTCTAATGTTTCTTTAATTTATGTTTTTTTCAAGGCGGAAGAAAATGATGGCGAGCCGGTTGATGATCTCGCCCTAATGAAGAGGGCGTATACCAACAAGAAGACCGGCCAGATTGATGACGGCCTTGTGAGGGAAGTGGTCAGCCTGGTCCAAACTCAGGTGTAAGACGAAGTGTCTCAGCTTCAAACCGAGGATGACGCTTCGACGGCTTCGACCAACTTGTCCCGGTTTCGAATCAACGAAATCGTTGAATCCGTAAGTTCTTTTTTTTTTAAGTTCAATTCATTTATTTCTTGATTTAAATTTGTAAATTTGGCTATTTTCTATTTCAGTCGGTTCCAAAGAAGAATGGACGTTTGGTCGGTTTAGGTCGTCGCACCCGGTTGGTTCCTCTTTCTTCTGCACCACCGCCCTTTGTTGATCCAGAAGTACTTACGGCTCAGTTGAAGGAAAAGGATGATCGCATATCTTTGTTGGAGACCCAGATGGCGGCTCAACAGGCGGGCTATGAGGCACAGCGGAGGCTGAACCAGCAAATGATGGAGATGATGCAGAGGATGTACCCGAACGAGGTGTTCCCGAACGTACCAGACCCGTAGTTTTTTTTTTCCAAAAACTCGGAATGTTTTATTTTTATTTTTCTAGAACCCGTTCGGTATTCTTACATATCGGGTCGGGTTCAGATATTTTTAGTTCGGGTTGAGTTATTTCATGTCGGGTTCGGATATTTTAGATTTTGACAAAACAAATCAAATTCTTTATTGCTAAAGTTTCTTGTACCTAAAAATTTACAATTAATTTCACTAGTTTTAAAAAATATAATAGGTTAGGCGATCAATCATGCGGAGAATCAACAGGAGATAACTGGTGCGGATGTCACGTGCTAGCCCCCTGTGTCCCACCTTTTTTCGTTGATGATAGAATTTTCTTCTACAAGGCAGAGCCCCATGAATTTGATGAAGTAATGAAAGATGTTAGGATTTATGGAAAGATATCGGGCTAGTATATTACTTTTGAAAAGTCTGCTCTACTCTTTGGTAAGAGAGCCTGCGAATATAAACAAAAAAATCAAAACCTCTTTGAGAATTGATAATGAAGGAGGGATGGGATCCTACTTGGGAATTATGGAGGATATCAGTGGATCTAAATGTAAAATCTTTGCATTTTTAATAGATAGATTACAACATAGAGTTAATGGATGGTCTGCATGATGGTTTTCGAGAGGAGTGAAGGAAATCCTGGTAAAATCCATTGCATAGCCCTTTTGACCTATGTTATGTCCATCTTTCTGCTTTCATTGGATATTTTCAAAAAAAAATTGTGATTGCCATTGCTAGATTCTGGTGGAGCTCAAATCCATCTAAGAGAGGATGCATTGGGCGAAATGGGAGAAACTTTGTAATTAAAAAGAGAAAGGTGGTCTTGGTTTCCGTATGATCCATGACTTTAATTTGGCTTTGCTAGCAAAACAGTTATGGCGTCTGAAACAATTTCAAAATTCTCTTCTTGCAAGGGTACTATAAGGGAAGTACTTCAGACTTAGATTGCCTTTGCGATCAGGTGCTATTGATAGCCCATCTTATGTCTGGAAACGTTTATTGGCAGCAAGACAATTACTGGCATTAGGGATCATACAGAGAAGATCCATGGGTTCTAACTGTTCCGGCGAGGACTGATAGACCGTGTGTTCCGGTAGTTCATCCCTGGATGATGGTGAGTGGTTTTATTCACGGAGAGCCTAAAGAGTGGGATGTGGAAATGTTGGAGAACCTTGAAGCCCCCAAAGATATAACACTAATTCGGAGTCTGACCGTAAGCCAATCCACTCGAGGTGATAAGTTATGTTGGAGCTATACAAAGAGTGAGAAATATATCGTAAAATCTGGATATTGGATGGTTAGGAATATCCTAAATGCTGAATTTTAGCTAATCATAACCGAGCCTAGCATTAAGATGTTTCAAGCATTTTCTTGGAAGATTAATGCTCCTCAGAAGATATGACATTTTATGGCAGATCATAATAGGTCATCTAGCGGTAAAATGGCATGTCGTCGCATGTGATGTGATAATCACTGTCCCCGATGTGAGGAGTTATATGAATGGATAAACCATGCAATTTTTGAGTGCCCACTAGATTTACAAACTTGAAAATTGTCATTTACATCATCTTGCCCATCGTTTTTTCCGATTTACATTGCTTACACTAATTTGGATTATCTTTTCTGACATAAAATGATTTTGAAGACCCATTGTTGTATCCATGGATAATATGGTATTTATGGAAAGCCAGAAACAATAAATGATTTAGGGAGATCACAAGAGATCCCCTAGGATTAGTAAGACATACATAGGGTGAATGTCATACATGGTTTGAAGCAAATGCACAAGCAATTGTGGAGGTCCAATCCTTACATCATCCAATAACTGCTCTAGTCGTATGGTTGCAGAATATTTTCTTGATTGATGGATCATGGACTTTGAATCACATTTTAGTGGAAATTGATGGGCTTGGAAAGATTCTTCTGGACATGATCAACTTTGGGGGATAAAGAATCAAAGAATGTGTGTCTCATCACTTCATACAGAACTTGAAGCACTCTCGTGGGCTATGGCATGTATGTTACAATATTCAATATGTCAGCATTTTGGAATGGATTACAACGACCTCATTTTGGTAATTCAATATCCGACATCATTGTTAAGCTTCTCAACATAATTGAAGGATTTAGTTGTTTTAAAGAAAGATTTCAAGATTGTCTATTATCCTCGAGAGAAAAACAAGATGGTGGTTCCACTAGCTAAGATCACGTAATTTTTATAGAAAGTTGATTTTTGTTGATTGTTCTATTTCGGTCTAGTTTTTTATACGAGTTTAAATAATATAATAAATTTTTGATGTAAGAAACTACTAAAAATATGTGAAAGCACTCCAAAATATAAAAAAAATAACCAAAAAAAATCCTAAGACAAAAATGTCTCCAATGCAGAATCTCAAATGTCAACAAATCGAGAAATTAAATTGCGTTTACTTCTCCCAGCAGTTTACAAACAATAATTACCTATCTTGCTCTCCACGGCTGCAAAGGAAGTAATCATTATAAAGTTGTCAGAGTAAATGAACGTTTTCTTGGAACTAACTAACGGGTAAAAAAGCAATCAAAATTTTTAACGTCGACGAGACAACTTCGAGAAAAATGAATTCAAAGAACAGATCTTACAAGAATGTCTGCTCATTGAACTTAAAATTGAGAGCCTGTGTACAGTAACTCGTTTGTCTTGTTTCAGTTTAAACTCTAGAACGGTACACATGTTTGAATACAGTGAAAAAAGACCGATCATTTTTACGGGCTTCAAGTGAGTCCACTTAATACTTATACGATCCCGTGAATATTGAATAGAGTCAATCCTTAGTTTAGAAGAGAGAAATGTGTGACATGATGATCATCTTACGAAACCGCGTGTAGTTCGTATTCACAGTTGTCACACGTGACAAATCTAAACACCCGTGGACAATCTTCAGTCTGGGCCCTAGGAGAAAGTTAGCTAGTCTGGTGCCGTTTTTTTTTGTAACTTATCTCTATGGGAAACAATAAGCTGATAGCTTAATCACAAATCTTGGTACAAAGATTGTTGCTCATTTTAAGGAAGAAAATCAGCAATGCCTACTAAACAGAGAAACAAACAAGTAAGTTTCAAAGTAGATTGAGGGATATAAAAAGAATACTAATATTGTGTTAATCTGAAACTGAGTACTAACTGTATTTTTTGTTCAATAAGTAATTTTACAAAATTTGAGATCTGAGAACGCAGAGAATTATTAAACCTCATTTAATAAACGTTATTTTTTTCTTGAGTTCTTTTTGGTTGAATGGATTTCTTGTGTTCTTTTCTACACAAGTACAACTGTTAAAAATATATTTTTTCAGAATAGTAATGAAATATCAGAAATTCTAGCTACCACAAAGTGACACCTCGCCTTCTTGAATAACACTATCTCTATATATTTGAAGAAAACCAATGAATATCGAGTCCGATTGGTAATGGCTGTAGCTTTAAAAATTTTGCTGTAGAAAAAAATCTGTAGATTTTTTGTTGTGGCTTTAGATTTTAGTGTTGTAAAATTTTATGGAAAGCACTAAAAAATTGCTTTGGATATTTGGTTCTGCAGATCACTTGTACAGCTGTAGGTTATTTATTTAAGAGCTGTGGCTTCAAAAAAAAATTTAAAGCTTGATTGCTTTGAATTTGGTGCCGTAGAAATAAATAGGGTTGTGAACAGCACTAGCAACTACCAATCACCCCGATATCACATAATTTGAGTTCACTTTAGCACTTTTATGTATTTTAGCTCCAAACATATTGAAGACCATCAACTTAATAAACCAATACAAAATCGTGGCTTGACGAGTTTTTCCTTCGATTCACTAATTATGGATTTAGTTTTTAAAAGATTTCACTCTCGATTATTTCCCTCTTTTCTACTGTTTTATCTGATTCTTTATTCTTTTTCTACGAATCCAACGTAACAGGATTTGATGCATATAATCTATTCCTTTAGTAGGTTTCAGAGGCCAGATTGGTCAGCGGGATCAGTAATTAATTTCGGGTTGCAAAATCCAACACAAAACCAAACCGAATCGATCAATACGGTGCGCTTTGCGCCGGCGCTTAAAAAAAAAAAAAAAAAAAAGCCAGTTGATAACCTAAAAGATGGAGTGTGAGGCACGCTAAACTGCGCTGGTCGTCGTCATGGATACTAAGAGAGCGTTAACGGGGACGCGTTTCGCCGACCTCAAACCTCCGATATCTGACGATATCATCAAGGCGCTTGGCTCCGGTTTCGAGTTCTGCACTCCGGTTCAGGTCGCGACGATCCCTTTACTCTGCAGTTACAAGGATGTTGCCGTCGACGCGGCCACCGGTTCTGGGAAAACCCTAGCTTTCGTCGTCTCGCTGGTTGAAATCATGCGTAGATCCACGTCATATACTCCCAAGCCTCACCAGGTTATGGGAGTAATAATATCGCCTACAAGAGAGCTATCAGCGCAAATATTCAAAGTGACGCAGCCATTCGTTTCGACTTTGCCAAATGTGAACGCTGTCCTGCTTGTTGGAGGGCGAAAAGTCAAAGCTGACATGAAGACTATCGAAGAAGGAGGAGGCAATCTCTTGATCGGCACGCCTGGAAGGCTTTCAGATATAATGCAACGGATGGACATTCTGGATTTCCGACATGTTGAGATTCTTATTTTAGACGAGGCAGATAGACTTTTGGATATGGGGTTCCAGAAGCAGATGAATTACAATATATCCCGCTTGCCAAAGTAACGGAGGACTGGCCTCTTTTCAGCTACACAGACAGAAGCTGTTGAAGAGCTGGGCTTAGGAACCCTGTCAGAGTTGAAGTTCGAGCGTCCGAATCATCTTCCCATCAATTCACCCACTCGAAAACGCCTTCTGGTCTGCATCTTGAGGTATTGTAAGGTCAAATACATAAATACGCAAATTATTGTTTTGTCATTTTCCTCTTTATGGTTCTTTTGGTGAAGAAAAAAAAAATTTTAGGTTCCAATATTCTATTTTACCAGCTTATTTGTTTTTGTCTATTATGCAGTATTTGGTATGCGAAGCAGATAACAAATCATCACAAACTAGTGGATCTACAGATTGAGAACAAAAATAAAAAAGCTTATTGTGTGAGTTTAAAACATCTCTCATAAAATTAAACATCTTTACAGATAGTATATTAAGCACGTATATCTCTGCAGATACTTCATAACCTGTGCTTCTGTTATTTACTGGGGATTCGTACTTTCAAAAATTCCTATCCTGAAGTCCATATCGTTAATTCCTATACATAATACATGGGAAGATGAAGCAGGTAAGCTACCTTGATATATATTTTAAATATTCCATATCATCTCGTTGCCTGTTTGTTCTGATGAAATTATACGTTTACACATCAGAATGCTAGACAAAAGGCATTAGCTTTGTTTACAGAGGCAACAAGCGGTGTTCTTGTGTGCACAGATGTCGCTGCACGTGGACTTGATATTCCAGGCATCGATTAGGTAGTTCAGTATGATCCCCCACAAGACCCAAAAGTATTCATCCATAGGGTTGGCAGAACTGCTAGATTTGGAAGACAGGGGAGGTCATTGTGTTTTTACTGCCCAAGGTTTAGCTTTATACACTCTCTTCTCCATACTTACATAATCAGGGCAAGAAAAGCTGATAATTTCACTTTATTAATGTCTAGGAGAAAGACTACGTAGAGTTTATGCGCTTAAGAAAGGTCCCCCTTCAAAAGAGAAAATGCTCTGAGAATTCTTCTGATGTCATCCCGATTGTAAGGAAAACCTCCATACCTCTCTCTCTCTCTCTCTCTCTCTCTGTGACAGGGTGGTTTAGTATTTGCTATAATGTATTCAGATACGCTCAGCTGCCATGGAGGACCAGGCAGTGTGGGAGAAGGGAAAAAAGGCATTTGTCTCCTTTATCCGAGCTTATAAGAAGCATGAGTGCTCTCACATTTTCATATGGAGAGAGCTTGAAGTCGGAAAGTTAGCCATGGGATATGGCCTCTTGCATCTTCCTTCAATCTCTGAAGTTAAACAACATAGACTTTACAGTGACGGTTTTACACCTGTTGGAGCCATCAAGTTTCAGGACATTAAATTTAAGTAAGTCTTTCGCCTTTTGGAACTTGTTGTTCTATTGTTTTGTCAATGTTCATGCCCACTATATCCATCTTCTCTTAGTTTTCATAGTGCTACAGAGAAAGCTAAAACTCAATACATTTGTTGAAGTGAGTTTCCAACTTTCCATATACCTGATGAGTAAGCATTTCTCTAAAACAGAAAAAAAAAAATTTGAATAAACGCAGGGACAAATCTCGGGAGAAACAAAGACAGCAAGACTTGCAAGAAAGGAGAGAGAAACGGGAAGAATAAGAGAAAAGAGGGAAAGGCAAGAAAAGGTCGAAAAATGCTTATGCTACTAAAGTTAACAGGAAAGCAGAGACAAACCATCCAAACAGCTGAAGATGAAGAAGAGATGGCTCTAGAGTATCGGTTACTGAGAAAACCGAAGAAACGGCTAATTACAGAAGATGAATATTTAAAAATTACAGATTTAATCTTATAAGAAGCAAGAAACCTTTCAGGCTTTGATTAGAGCAGGGATGGGGACTATGCTTTAGTGTTTTCATAAGTTCAAATCTCCAAAATAGCATCTTTCTAAGTTTATATCACAAAACTAGCACTCAAAAACTAAAATGACCAAAATAGCACATTTTTAAGTTTATCTTTTGAAAATTTTAATTTTTTTATTTTTCAAAATTTGAAATTTTATCCCCAAAACCTCATTTCTCAACTCTAAACTCTAAACCCTAAACTCTAAACCCTAAACTCTAAATCCTAAACCCTAAACTCTAAACCCTAAACCCTAAACCCTAAAATCTAAATCCTAAACCCTAAACTCTAAACCCTAAACCCTAAATCTTAAACTCCACCCTTTGACTCTAAACCATAAGTTTGTGACTTTTGATAAAACATTAAGTGCTATTTTTGTGACTTTTGATAAAACATTAAGTGCTATTTTTGTGACTTTTGACCTTGAATACTAGTTTGAGAACAAAAACTTGATTTAGTGCTATTTTTATCTTTTTTTTCTTTTTATAATAGAGAATATCACTCTGGTGTTTTTGTTGTGGCTTTTGAGTCTGAGTTGAGAGCATTAACTGAGATATTTTTCGTATTTGACTTTAATATATTGTAAGCAAATTGGTCAAAAAGTTATGGAGAAATTAGCAAAAGGATTCGATTTCCTCTTTTCAATATTTTTTTGGGAAAATTGTTTTTTAGAGAAAAAAATAGTAACTATGTCCCTTTAAACTAATTTATATTTTGTGTCATATTTTCTTATAATACCCTTTAATATTTATGAAAATAATTTTAATAAATAGTTTTACAAACAAAAAAAAATTAGAAAAATAGTAACATTTGTATACCTATATGAACTTAATGGTATATTTTCCAGTTATAAAAAAGTTAAAATTATAAATTTCAGATTATGTTCTAAAAAAAGTAGAAATGACATTCTACGAAGTAGAAAACGAAATCTATTTTTTTCATTGAATCTACAATGTTTAGAATACGTGATCTACGTAAATAGGAGTATTCTACAAATATGTAGAATACACATTCCGCGCTTAACCTACCATTCTAAAATTCTTAGAAATCAAAATCTACACATTAATCTAATTCTAAAACATGTAGAAACCGACTTCTACAGATTTACTATAAATCTAAAACATGTAGAAATCAAATTCTAAACATTACTATAATTCTAAAAAACTGTAGAAACTGATTTCTACATATTAGTTGTATTCTACGGATAAGAAATCAGTTCCTAAAAATATGGAAACAAAATATTTGAGAATATTCACTTTTATATTTTTTAAATAAATCGATTTAAAAAAAAAACGAAAAAGGAACAAAAAAAGCGACAAATCGATTTGAGAATATTCACTTTCATCCCAGAGAAAAATATCCTATTTTTAGAAATTCAAATTCAAAGGGGTGCTACTGGTTGTTGTCGATGGAACATTCTTGAAGAGGCGTGTCCTATTTTTAGAAATTCAAATTCCTATTTTTAGAAATTCAAATATTTGAGAATATTTGAGAATATTCACTTTAATCCAGAGAAATCGAGTTTAAAGAGTTGAAATAATGCTTGGTCGGTTCAAATCAAGTGGGAATCAATCCGGATATAATCATACAAAACCAAAAAAATCGATTTGGGATTCTTTCCTCGTCACGGGATCGATCGATCTATTCTTACAGATCGGTCGATCTGTGTAAATCGACCTTCGCCGATCGAGTGAAATGGACCAGGTCGATCAGTATATATTTCGCGTTTTTTTTTTGTTCTGAAAAATGATCGGGATCGATCGATCCACTATAACTTGTAAAGTGGGATCGATCGATCCCCCTTGTCGAACTCAATATATATCTTTTTAAAAAAATTACAATTTTAAGGGCATTACTGCCATTTTGGAAAAAAATAGTCTAATAAAACATAAAGTAATATAAATTAGTTTAAATGGACATAGTTACCATTTTTTGGCTCTAAAAAAACAGATTTCCCTATTTTTTTTACACATCCCTGAGTAACTAAATAAACTGTGAATGACAAAATAATATTCGTCATTAGGAACTTAATCTCAACAAAGGCTTGTTTGCATATATACAAATTTCATGATCAGAGATCATTTCAGTGGGATTTGACCCAACAAAAAAGAAAGGATCATTTCAGTGGGTATAATTAACAAGTTGAGTTGATTGTTAAACTAAATTCATAGTCAAAGAGGCCAATAACGATTTTTCTTTTTCATTATTAAAATGAAAATGGAACAAATGCAGCAAATAACAGTTCAAACGAAATATTCTCTTCTCTGTTAGAGATATCAAGGAAGTGGGCCGAGCGGAGAAGGCCCAACTGACTCAAAGCTTAACAAAGCCCATGTTCAGCTCTCCTCAACGGTCGACTTCTGAACAGAAGAGACAAAACCAGAAGAGTACGGAGGAGAACGGTTTGCCTCTCCAAAACAGATTTGAGCTGTTCTTATCCTTTGGTGATTGACTGCTTTATGCTTTACCAGCTGGAGAGATAAGGTTTTGTAAAAGATCTAGAGAGTTCCTAGGGTTGAGACTTGTTTTATATAAATCAATGTAATCACTCTGTTTTGGAGAGGCAAACCGTTCTCCTCCGTACTCTTCTGGTTTTGTCTCTTCTGTTCAGAAGTCGACCGTTGAGGAGAGCTGAACATGGGCTTTGTTAAGCTTTGAGTCAGTTGGGCCTCCTCTGCTCGGCCCACTTCCTTGATATCTCTAACATTCCCCCTCAAACTTGTGGTGGGTGGAGAACCAACACCAAGTTTGTCTCTCAGTTCCATGAAGGCTCGTCGAGGCAAAGACTTAGTGAATATGTCTGCTAGTTGCTGTGTTGCAGGGATATGCCGAGTCTCTATCAGCCCCAGAGCCACTTGTTCTCTGATGTAGTGGTAGTCGGTATCAAAGTGCTTCGAGCGCTTGTGCATTGCCGGATTGGCACTTAGATAAACAGCAGAGAGGTTATCACACAGTAGCATAGTGACATGTGGTTGACTGATCCCAATGTCGCGTAGCAAGAAGGATATCCAAGCAATCTCCTGAGCCGTAGCACCAAGTGCTCTATACTCGGCCTCTGTGGAGGATCTTGAGACAGTAGCTTGCCGTTTTGCTGACCAAGAGAGAAGGTTTGGTCCAAGAAGTGTGCCAAAGCCTGTAGTTGATCTTCTTGTCTCCTTGCAACCTGCCCAGTCGCTGTCACAATAAGCTGACAAAGTCAGTATAGATTTCTTCTTGATATGGAGACCAAGGCTTTGAGTTCCTTTGATGTATCTCAGTATGCGCTTCAGGAAACCAAAGTCAGCTTGAGTGGGAGCATGCATCCTTTGGCACACAAAGTTTACCGCATATTGTATATCAGGACGAGTGATGGTTAGATACTGCAGTTTCCCAGCTACACTCCTGAAGTATGTAGGTTCTATAAATAAAGCCGACTCTTCATACTCAGGGCGTAGAGGAAGCGGTGTTGCCATAGGATTGCAGTCAGACATCGCAGTTTGATGAAGGATATCTCTGACATAAGCTGCTTGATGCAGAAACAGACCACCATCATACGACTCAATCTCAATACCAAGGAAGTAGCTCGGCTTTCCAAGATCTTTCATAGGAAATCTCCGTTTTAAGACTGCTAGTAAGTCTTGGAGAAGACCCTCATCACTTCCAGTGAGTAAAATATCGTCCACATACAGAAGCAACACCAGTGTCTTGTTGTTTCGATGATAAGTAAAGATAGATGGATCAGACTTACTACAACAGAAACCAAAGTCAATGAGAAACTCACTGAAAGTGTCAAACCATGCCCGAGGGGCCTGTTTGAGTCCATACAGAGCCTTGGTGAGACGACAAACATGATTCGGCCTGTTAGGATCTTCAAAGCCAGGAATTTGATACATGTAGACAGGTTCCTTCAACTCACCATGAAGAAACGCACTTGACACATCAAGTTGCCGTAGCGACCAACCTTTTGCTACTGCTACATTCAGTATCTATCACACGTATGGTTGTTGTCCTCACCACAGGGCTGAATGTTTCGAGGTAATCAAGCCCCTCCTCTTGTTCATGACCTTTGGTAACAAGCCTAGCTTTAAGTTGCTTCACAGTTCCATCCGGATTGAACTTGACAGTAAAGACCCATCTGCTACTCAGTATGTTCATCTCAGGTGTTGCAGGAACCAGAGTCCAAGTATCTAACTTGACAGTAAAGACCCATCTGCTACTCAGTATGTTCATCTCAGGTGTTGCAGGAACCAGAGTCCAAGTATCTAACATATGTATGTTAGTCATCTCTTCTCCAACTGCACCATTCCAGCCAGGATGCTTCATCGCTTCTGTTATGTTCTTTGGTATTTCAGGAACAAATTTAGATACCAAGAGAGCATATCGGCTGTTTGGTTTCTGAATTCCCGACTTGGCTCTAGTAGTCATAGAATGAGTATTCTCCAGTGGAGCTACCTGAGGAACTGGAGCTTCCATCTCCTGATAATTGTTGTCAGCTTCATGGATTGGTGAGGGAGGAAGAGGTGGGATTGGAGCTTCAGTTACTGGATCAGGAGGAGGTGGGAGAATTCTTATACACCTCTCATCTGTTGGTATTGGTGGAGGAGATGTTGCAGTCTGCCATGCTTTCAGAAGGGTGGACTCATATCTAGGGACTAGATGTTTGTAGTCTTCGTTAAACGGAAAGTATTCCTCATCAAATACCACATGGCGAGAGATGTAGACCTTACCAGTAGGAGCATACAGACATCTATAGCCTTTGTAGTTAGGACTGTAGCCGAGGAAGACACACTTCAATGATCTTGGTTCTAACTTGTGATCTGCAACCGGACGCAGGTAAGGGTAACAAGCAGAGCCAAATACGCGGAGATGAGAGTAGTCTGGTTTAGATTTCAGTAGTAGCTCAGCTGGAGATTTGCTTCCCTTCGATAGGCCAGGAAGGAAATTTCCAATATAAGACGCCGTATAGAAGGCTTCTACCCAGCGATTCAGAGGTAGGTGAGAATGGAACATCATGGATAATCCTAGTTCAGTGAGATGTCGGTGTTTTCTCTCTGCTAGACCATTCTGCTCTGGTGTATAGGGACATGATACACGGTGTTGAATCCCATGATGACTGAGATGATCTCTGAACCTCTGATTTATATATTCCCCACCACCATCTGACTGAAACACCTTGATCTTCCTGTCAAGTTGGTTTTCGACAAGGTTTTGAAAGGCAGTGAAGACTGATAGAAATTCTATTTTATTATGTAAAGGAAAGAACCACGTATAACGAGTGTGTTCATCCACGAAAATTACATAATAACGGAACCCTTGGTTAGATGTAACAGGTGAGGGTCCCCAAAGATCGCTATGTATGCAATCTAATGGCTCAGAAACAGAAGAACTAGAATAGGAAAACTGAAGACGACTACTCTTTCCCATCTGGCAAGGCTCACAAATGGGAGATGTTCTGCTCTTATTCACTTTAATCTCCTTGCTGGCTTGAAGATGCTGAAGAATTCTGAGGTTTGAGTGTCCTAAGCGATGGTGCCACACTGCCTCTGAAACAGCTACATGACGACTTGAGTAGAAGGCAGCAAACTCATCACTCTTCAGCATATATAACCCTTAAGTTCGTGGACCCTTTGACACCACTTTCTGAGTTTGGAGATCAATCACAGACACATTATGAGCATCGAAATAGACTCCACACGGGTAGTCATCACAGAGCTTAGATACTGACAACAAAGATTTCTTAATATCTGGACAGACAAGAACTTCTTTTAAAGGAATTGTACCTGAACCAGAGGTGATGTTAGCGGCTCCAACATGAGTGATAGGGAGGTATGCTCCGTCTCCAACCATAACATCATCGTTTCCTTCATAGGAATGGGCATTGTGGAGATTCTGAGTGGAGGATGTGACATGAGTCGTTGCTCCTGAGTCAGGATACCACTCCTTTCCACTCTCATCAGTCATCCTCAGGGCAGAGAAAGCATCATTGCTCTGGTAGTTATTGTCAAACCTGTTGTAACACTTGAGCGCGGTATGACCAATACGCCCACAAATCTGACATGTAGGCATGTTACCAGAGCCTGTTGGAGTTGACTGATGCTGAGTGAAGCCATGACCTCTGGTTGAATATCCACCACGACCTCTGTAGTAGCTTGATCTACCTCGTCCTCTCTGTTGTGGATTGTAAGTTGGAGCAGCTTGCTTGTGTTCTTGAGAGTTCTGGTATTGGTGAGTGTTGAACACCATATGTGGAGAGACTGTGGCATTTTCTTCATATGACTTAAGCTTTGAGTCAAAGCCCTGAACTTCAGACACAACGTCGTTGAAGGTTGGCTGAGGGAACTTGGTGAGGGAGCTTTGAATGACGGTAGTGATAGGGTCATACTCCCTTCCAAGGCCATTGAGAAAGCCAAAGATCTTCATCGACTCATCAATAGGCTTTCCAATAGAACTCAAAGCATCACACATTGACTTGAACTCTCTACTGTAAACCGCAAGCGTCTTCCCTTTGTTGGTCAACAGCTGAAGGTTGCGGCGTAACGTGAACTCACGAGCCAAGGAACTCTTGTTGAAGTTTTCCGCAAGCGAGAGCCAGATCTGTCTTGAGGTAGGGAGATTATGAACGTACCCTAGAACTTCCTCTGACAGGGTACCAAACAACCACGAACGCACTAGTTGATCATAACAGAACCAGGACTCATACGCCGGGTTAGGGTTTTCGACATCGACACCATCTTGAACCACCGTTACAGTAGCCTCCGGTTGCATCACACCACCATTGACGAAGCCAATCAGCTTCTGACTGGACAGTAAGGACTCGAACTGGGTCTTCCAGAGTAAGTAGTTCCCATCGTTGAGCTTGAGAGTAACAGAGCTCAGGATGTGAACGTTCTTCGGGAAGGGGTAGGGATCTGCCATTTTTACCTGTTAAGGTTTTGATGGCTCTGATACCATGTGAAAGAAACAAGAAAAAAATAATTTCTCTGAATATAACTTCTCAACTTAATTCTTGAAACAGAGTGATTACATTGATTTATATACAACAAGTCTCCACCCTAGGAACTCTCTAGATCTTTTACAAAACCTTATCTCTCCAGCTGGTAAAGCATAAAGCAGTCAATCACCAAAGGATAAGAACAGCTCAAATCTATTTTGGAGAGGCAAAACGTTCTCCTCCGTACTTTTCTGGTTTTGTCTCTTCTGTTCAGAAGTCGACCGTTGAGGAGAGCTGAACATGGGCTTTGTTAAGCTTTGAGTCAGTTGGGCCTCCTCCGCTCGGCCCACTTCCTTGAGCTGTTCGTATCCTTTGGTGATTGACTGCTTTATGATTTACCAGCTGGAAAGATAAGGTTTTATAAAAGATCTAGAGAGTTCCTAGGGTTGAGACTTGTTGTATATAAATCAATGTAATCACTCTGTTTCAAGAATTAAGCTGAGAAGTTATATTCAAAGAAATTACTCTTTTCTTGTTTCTTTCACATTCTCCACACCTAAAAGTTTTTATAAGATTAAACAAGAATAATCTTATAAAAACTTTTAGGTGAAGTAGACTCAAGTCCAACTAGTCTACTATATTTTGAGGTGGAATAAAGTAAGGAGCTTCAAATGTAGAAGTTGTAGCGTGACTAGCGTTTAAGGGGTACCCATCCACCGGATGGACAGATGTGTGTTGGTCGAAATCAAAGATGTAAACCCAGTTAGGATACAAACCATGGAAGGAAGTAGAAGGGACACAGAACGGTTCAGACTTTGAAAGGAACATGGTCAGATCTCCCATGTCTTGAGTGTAGACCGCGTTTCCTTCTTCGTCTAGCTTGTACACCATTAAATATTCTGTTTTCATTTTGGCAATACCTTCGACGATCGCGGCTGTCTTCCTGTACTGCTTAACCAAAAAAGTCTCACCGGTGGCTCTTGACTCCACCAAGTGCTCGCTCTTCCAGCAAGAATTCATAAGCTCACGTGTGACCATCGGCAGCTTGGGAAGGTTTTGAAATTGCACGTTTTACAGCTTGGGGTCATCGCTGGGTTTGCAGGGGTCCCATGAGCCGATGAGGTGGCCTCCAGATCCGGGAATGCGAAACATGTCGTCTTTCTTTGAAAACATGACACGGGAGGAGTAGAAGCAGGAGCTTTCGATCTTGATGTTGGTCCACTCTGGTTTACTCTTACCGGCTGGTTTGCAAAAGCTGAGTTGAGGTGCCAAGAACTTGACAGCCACGACACAGTCTTCATCATCCTCTGGAGAAGATGATGACATTGACACGTAGGTGACGATTTGGGTTTGGCAATGAAATGGGATCTTTATACAGTGCATACGGGTTTAGATCGTCATGGAGACGCATGATTCCATCTTCCTTCAAACTAGCTACCCACCCATGAGATGCCCCGATGGTTACAATAGTATCAAAACAATCATTGTATACCAACTCCGCTAGACACCTTCTTTTGAAAATGAATGACGCGTAATTTTTTTGGATTGGCATTGATAATGTTGAGTGTTCCAAGGCGATTATCAAGGGAAAACTTGTGTGGTAGACAAGGTTTAGCGCCGATGATGGAACAAGGATGGGTTTGACACAAGGAAGTTGAGAAGGCGTTAGAGAGAAGATGAAAAGATCTTCTCACTAACTCATGTTTCCTCGAGAACCGGCTAAGAAACAGAGACATGAGTGTTCTTAAGCAAAAAACCCGAGAGAGATCTGAGAGAGTTGATGATGTTCCACCTTCTCCACCTAAACTCTTTCCATTAATGCAGAGAATAGTCTTGCCCACCAAGGCAAGGTTTAGTCAGAGGATCTGTAACTTGTTTATATGATAAAGTCTAGTATATGAGCTTTGGAAATAATCTGTTACACTCTGTTTATATGACAAAGTCTAGAACATGAGCTTTGAAAAAATTGTTATACATTATACCTTGTTTATATGACAAGTCTAGAACATGAGAGCTTTGGAAATAAATCTGTTATACTCTATCATCACACATGGGATGTCTTAAACCAAGTGGAGGGTATCCTATACAGCTATGCTATTCTAACACTAATACTATTCCATTTGAACTTAATTTTCTAGTATTTGGAATAACCAAAGGTCCAACACACAAATATGAATCATATGCTTGTGTTTATGATTAGTAATATCTTCTTTAATCTTCCAACTTTTTTGTTCAATATTTTCTATAGATTGATATTGGAGTGGTAACACTAGCATAAACAGCTAGGTTGATTTGTAGCATATGGTTAAGGCCTTGTTCGTTTGTACATCTGGAAGATGCATCCAGATGGTCCATCTAGATGCTTTATCCAGATGCTTCATCTGGATGTTGTTTGTTTCTTCATTTCGTCTATGCATCCAGATGAATCACCTGAATGCAATTATGTTCGTTTGCTTTTTTATTTTTTAACTTGCATCTGCATCCAGGTGGACTTGTTAATGAAGTGACTAAAATATATATTTTTAAATTTTTAGCGGGAAAATAGCATTTTTACGGTTTTGGCGAAAAATAATTTTTGCAGTTTTTGCGAAAAAATGTGTTTTGGCGAAAAGGTGATTTTTCTGGTTTTGGCGGGAAAATACGTTTTTGCGGTTTTAGCGGGAAAATTGTGTAGCAATCTAAATGCATTTGTGCAGTTATTTATTATTTTAATAATGTAAGTGAAAACATAAATTAAGGATCTATCTTTTACTCCATAGTCTGATCAAAGTAGACAAAAGTAGTTGATGTCTAGAGATACCAAACACAAACCAGATGAATGTAGTAATTTAGATAAACCAAAGTAGGTAGATAATCTATCAAGTCGATGACAATCAAAGCCTCCAACAAAAGGGTATCATCAAACAAAACATTACAACATCAAAACCAAGCAAAAGTACTCTTACATTCCAGTGAATGCCTTCTTTGCAAAAGCAGATGCGCCTGCTGGGATCACCTTCAGCACATTGAACCTCACTGTCTTTGACAATGGCCTGCACTGTCCAATGATGACATGATCACCTTCTTTAACACGGAAGCATGGTGAGACATGGGCTGGGATATTGGAGTGTCTCTTCTCATACCTGATCAAAATTTAACGGAGATGTTTATAAATCCTCTAAAACTCTATCAAGAACAGAGGTTTCACACTTGTAAGTAAATACCTTTGATACTTCTTGACAAAGTGGAAATAGTTCCTGCGAAAAATGATGGTTCTCTGCATCTTGGCACTGTGGCAAGTACCAGCTAAGATACGTCCTCTTACGGAAACAGTTCCAGTGAATGGACATTGCCTGTCAATGTAAGTTCATGTTCCACAACAAGCCACGATTAACAAAAAAATATGCCTGAATCTAATTGATCTTTAAACTTAGATAGAGTACATCGAACAATCAGCCAAGCACAAGTTTAGATTTTTAAGAAACCAAACCTTCAATGGCATCACGAGGAGTCTTGAAACCCAATCCAATGTTCTTCCAGAAACGGTTTCCACCTTTGCGAGGTCTCTTTAATAGACTCCTATCAAACATAATAATAGGTCGATGATAAGATGAGGGCGTTTGTCATGGAAGTAATAAGAACGAGAAGAGAGAAAAGACTATTAAATATAAGAAGGATGAACAAAGTGGGGAACGTGAAGTGGATAAATCATTTGACCACACCGGTTTTCAATCTTATATATTAAAACAGAAGTCACAACCTTGATCCATGTGTGATTTTTTAAAAAAAATGATCTAATGGACATATTCTTAAAAAGTTATGTTACATTTAATATATAATCTTATCATTTAAATTTTGGGCCTACCAAAATTTTTTATTAGGCTATCACTAATTGGATTTAAACAATAGATGATCTATTGGATTTATAGATAGTATAAATTAAATATATATAATTTATTGTTGTAATATTATACCTATATATGCTAAATATTTAAATATTTGTCGATGTTAATTTTTAAAATTATAAAGATTTTTTTTTAAATAACAAAAATCATATTATCTAACAATGATTAATCTTTACTACCTTAAACCAATGAAAACAAATTTTAAACTATACAGTTTATTCTAAAAATTAAACAAAAACTAATGTTTAATTATTTACTCGATAATATAAATTTATGAAGCGAAAAGTTTAATTTTTTAAAAACTTTCTAAATTTGTGAAATGTTACAATATCTTTGAATATGACAATAAAACAATATTTTACTAATCTTTATATATATAGTTACGATTTTAATAATGAAATAATAATCCGAAAATATATATATATAAGAAGATACAAATACATGTGAAAGTTTGAAACAATCTATTTAATGGAAAAAATATACAATAAACTTATTATGTTTTAAAAATTGATAGACACATATATATTATAATATATATCAATTTAGAATTGAAAACAAAATATTTATACAAAAATAAATGAAAACAAAAATCTGGGCGGTTGCGTGGATCGAAATCTAGTATTTTCTTCTTTTGTTTTTTTTTGATTTTCAATGGCAAATCTCAGATCCGGGTACGGGCTATTAGTTTCATAGTTTGTGTATATATTTGTGGACAATAATCCCGTATCACCGGTGATCCGACAAATGGTTTGATTAAGCTTATTGCATACCATACCAATATTCTTAAAACGATTTGCTTTTGGTCACCGAAGTGGCTGAGTTCTCAATACTTTTTGCTTTGTTTTCAATGAAATTTGCACGAAGGATCTATTTAGACAGATATCTAGAATTTTGAATTTTGCTAGTCTAACATTTGATCCATACCAATGATATTAAAGTTGGTTTTGTTTTGGTGAGTTTTCGGTACATTTTTGATATTTGTTTGGATCTGGGTTGAGATCGTAGGCCTTTTTAGCTGTTGTACAGTTATAAGGGCATCTTCATCCCTACTCCATTTTTTTTCTAAAATGGAGTAAAAGTGATTATGGAATAAAGAATGCTCCAACCCAACTTCATATCTCACTCCATAATGAAGTTTACTCCATAAATAGAGTAATCTATTTTTTTTTTGGTTCATCACTCCATTATAGAGTGGGAAATGGAGTAGGATTAGAGCAATTTTACTCAATTTTCACTTTTACTCCATTTTGGAGGAAAAATGGTGTTTTACATTGGAGATGCTCTAAAATGCCTAATTTTTTTGCTGAGTTTTCTGTACATTTTTGATATTTGTTTTAATGAGATTTACTCGAAGGATCTATTTAGGCAGATAGCTAAAATTTTGAATTTAGCTAGTCTAACATTTGATCCTTACCAATAACCATAATATTAAAGCTATTAATCTAAGATTTGATTTTTTTTTCTGAGTTTTCAGTACATTTTTATATTTGTTTGGAACTGGGCCGAGATCATAGGTTTTTTTTGTACACTTATAAAATGCATATTTTCTATTCGATTAGAGTTTTAGGGTTTTTCATCTCCGCCTTTCGACGAGCTCTAAATTGGTAAGCTTTTCACCTATCTAATTTCAGATCTATGTTGTTATCTCTTCTGTTTTCCCTAATCTACAACTATCATTGTACACTTAGAGCATCTCCAACCCCTAGCTATTTTCACCTCTATATACTATAATAGAGGTAAAGTGCTTCATCCCATCTCTATTTCCACCTCTAAAATATTTTTTCCTCTATTTATAGAAGAAAAAATAGCATTCCTCTATTATAGAGTTATACTTTTTTATTTTCAAAATAGTCTTTTAACTTTCAAATTTTTATAGTTGTAACCAAAATAATTATATTTATAAAGAAATACAGCTTTTTAGGAGTATAATAACATTTTGTATTTACATAATAGTCTTTTAACAAAACTTTAGTTTAAAAAAATTCATAAGTTTATGAAAATATTTTAAAAGTTAAAAATAAATAGGGTTAGTTATCAACTTTTATAAACAAAATGTATCTTTTGTAAAATTAAAATACAATCTTTTGAGAATATTCCTTTATAGAGGCAAAAATAGAGAAATACATTGGAGAGAAATTCATCTCTATTTTAGAGATGCTCTATTTTAGAAGTAAAAATAGGAGAATACATTGGAGATGGTCTTATAATCAGGAAATGGTACCTAACGTCGTAAAACCTTCTGGCAGCAGAAACGATTATCAGTCTTTCACTCTGAAAAATCAATTGTCTATCATTGCCATATCTGATCCAAATGCCACCCAGTCTTGCTTCTCTCTAGTGGTTAGAGCCAGTTCTTCCAGAGATCCTCAAGATTTAATCTTCTCTTTTTTTTTAATTTCATTTGATGCTTTATACTTAGCTACTAATTACTAATAGCTGAATCGAAGATATAAACATATAGATATTTTTTTGGATCCAAATACAAAGTTTTAACTGGGCCGACTATCTGATCTCCGGCCTTTGTAGCTCTTGTACACATATAAAATATGTAATTTCTATGCGATTAGGGTTTTTCATCTCCATGTGTACAAATTTTGCCTCTCGCCGAACTAAGCTAAATTTGTAAGTTGTTCTCAAACATATTTTGTTATATTTTTCACCTATCTAGTGATTCTACATATATGATTGTGATGTTCTAAAGCGATTATGTGTGTATTTCATGTCATTGGTTCTTCCGCTTGATATTAAAGTTTCAGATCTCGATTATATTGTTGTTTTTATGTTGTTATCTCTTTCTGTTTGTGTTAATCTACATATATTGTTTCTTAGCTAAAAACATACACATAATCGCTTTAGAACATCACAATCATTTATGTAAAATCACTAGATAGGCGAAAAATATAACAAAATATGCTGGAAAACAACTTACTAATTTAGCTGAGAGAAACAATACATACATAATCGTAGTGTTTGTCCGCCGAACAGAGCTGTTGTTGCTTTCATTATGTCAGAAAATAGAACGTAAAGTTGAAAAACCTTTCAACATCAGAAATGATTATGAACCCTTCACTCTCAAAAATATTTTGGATGTCATTGCGATATTTGACTCATATGCCACTGACTCTTTACCTCTCATTAGTGGTTAGATCTGGTTCTTCGAGAGATCCTCAAAATGCTCTGGGATTAGCACATCTTTTGGAGCATATGGTCTCGTTTTCAAGAAAGAGTTTTTGTTGGATTTGTTAACAAAGGAGCTAAGAGAAACAATACCTAATTCGAAGGTGAAGAAAAACTGTTTAGTCGCTGGATCAATATTTACAGTGTAAAGCTTGACGCAGACAGACTATTTATTGTCATAGCTTGTAGCTCTTGTACACATATAAAATGTCCAATTTCTATGCGATTAGGGTTTTTCATCTCCATGTGTACAAACTTTGCCTCTCGCCGAACTAAGCTAAATTGGTAAGTTGTTCTCAAACATACTTTGTTATATTCTTCGCCTATCTAGTGATTCATAGGTGAGTGTGATGTTCTAAAGCGATTATATGTGTATTTCATGTCATTAGCTCTTACGCTTGATCTTAAAGTTTCAGATCTCGATTATATTGTTGTTTTTATGCTGTTATCTCCTTTTGTTTGCGGTAATCTACATATATTGTATGATTTTATCTCGATTCATGTCATTGTTTCTACATAAATCTTAAGTAACAATGACATGAATCGAGATAAAATCATACAATATATGTAGAATAAAACAAAAAGAAAGAGATAACAACATAAAAACACAATATAATCGAGATCTAAAACTTTAAGATCATCCGCCCTCCAATAAATCATGCAGTTGTCGCTGCATACATCTATTACCTGATACGATAAATCAAGACCAGCTACGAGTTTCTGAACCTCGTAGTATGAACCAGGAGCTACATTAGCCTCGGGTAGAATACCTTTTACAAAATCAGCAATCGCATCCACACAGTCTTCAGCCAAATTATAATATGTTTTAATGCCCATCAATCTTGTAGCAGATGATAAAGCTAAATGACCATCTCTGCAACCTTCGTACAATGGTTGCTTTCTAGCATCCAACATATCATAAAATCTCCTAGCTTGTGCATTGGGTAAATCTTCCCCTCTAAAATGATCATTTACCATCTGCTCAGTACCTACACCATAATCTATATTCGTTCTAATTGGTTCTTCTAATCTAACCGCTGGCTGAGGTTCGCTAGTACTACCATGTTAATAATCAGTTTCCCCATGATGATACCAAATTTTGTAACTTCGTGTAAACCCACTCAAATATAGATGAGTCCAAACATCCCACTCTTTAATAACCTTTCTATTTTTACAATTAGAGCAAGGACATCTTAACATACATGTTTTTGCTTCCAGTTGTCGGTGAACTAACACCATGAATTCGGTTATACCTCGTTGGTATTCTTTCGTAAGCAATCTCGTGTTCGGATCCAAATGAGGTCGATCGATCTAAGAACGAAAATAATTTGAAGAAGACATGTTTTTTATGAATCAAATTCGTGTGTAAAGAGAGTAAGAGGGAGGATGAAGATATGGAGTGAATGAAGAGGAAGAGGGGTGCTTGTATTTATAGTTGAAATTCTGCCGACAGACCGAGGAAATTCCGACGGAATACCGACGGCAACGGCTCTTTCCTCGGAATTTCCTCGGAATTTTTAAAATCCCCCAACGGCTCTCTAACGGCTATAATATATCCTCGGAATTCATCGGTTTGTTCCGAGGAATACATTTTTTCTCGGTATTCCATAAGAATATTCCGACGGATTGATATTTCCTCGGAATTCCATCGGTATATTCCGAAGAAATTCCGAGGAAACCAAATTTTGTGTTTCCTCGGAATATCCTCGGAAATTCCTCGGGATATTCCGAGGATTTCATTTTCCGTCGGAATGTCCGTCAGAATACCGCTGTTTTCTTGTAGTGTGTCATTGTTTCTACATAAATCTTAAGTAACAATGACATGAATCGAGATAAAATCATACAATATATGTAGAATAACACAAACAGAAAGAGATAACAACATAAAAACACAATATAATCGAGATCTAAAACTTTAAGATCAAGCGGAAGTGCCAATGACATGTAAAAACATACACATAATCGCTTTAGAACATCACAATCATCTATGTAAAATCACTAGATAGGCGAAGAATATAACAAAATATGTTGGAAAACAATTTACTAATTTAGCTAAGAGAAACAATACATACATAATCGTGGCGTTTGTCCGCCGAACAGAGCTGTTGTTGCTTTCATTATGTCAGAAAATAGAACTTAAAGTTGAAAACCCTTTCAACATGAGAAATGATTATGAATCCTTCACTCTCAAAAATCTTTTGGCTATCATTGCGATATCTGACCCATATGCCACTGAGTCTTTACCTCTCATTAGTGGTTAGATCTGGTTCTTCGAGAGATCCTCAAAATGATATGGGATTAGCACATCTTTTGGAGCATATGGTCTTGTTTTCAAGAAAGAGTTTTTGTTAGATTTGTTAGCAGAGAAGCTAAGGGAAACAATACCTCATTCAAAGGTCCTAAAACGAGACCATATGCTCCAAAAGATGTGCTAATCATGGAGCATTTTGAGGATCTCTCGAAGAACCAGCTCTAACCACTAATGAGAGGTAAGACTCAGTAGCATTTGGGTCAGATATCGCAATGACAGCCAAACGGTTTTCGAGAGTGAAGGATTCATAATCATTTATGCTGCCGAAATATTTTCAACTTTACGTTCCATTTCCTGACATAATGAAAGCAACAACAGGCCTGTTCGGCGGACAAACGCTGCGGCAACAATGGCGATCAATATGTACAAGGCACATTGAAGAAATTTTGTCTGTGTGAATCGCAGTGTTCATTTAATTATATAGGTGAAGACAAACTGTTTAGTCGCCGGATTAAAAAATCAAAACCTCCAGAATTAAATTAATTCGCTATCGTCCTTTTTTCTCTCATCATCGAAATGCCGAAGCGGTGATTTCTCCGTTTTTATGTGTATTTTTTAACCGCAAGACGCTGCCGCATCGTTTGTCCGCCGAACAGCGCAATGAATGATTTTAAGCAAAAAACTCGAGAGATATTTGAGAGAATTGTAGATGTTCCACCTTGTCCACCTAAACTCTTTCCATTAATGCAGATAATAGTCTTACCCACCTAAACTCGGAGGAGTTGTATTTATTTTTATTACTATACATATTCTTTTCCTTCATGATATTAGTGAATTTATCGTAATTGAATATTTAGTGATTTATTTTGGATTTTCTTATATATTTATTTTCTATTTTTGAAAATTCAACTGAGGATACACACACCACAAAGAATCAAAGATCTACAAACATTTCATCTTAAGGTTAACTTGGTAAGTTATTTACGATTTATTTTATTTATTATTTTTTTCTTCATGAATTTCCGTAGTTGATCGCTTGGCAATTTATTTTGGAAGTTCTTAGCGGAAAGAAAGATAGTATTTGTTTTTCAATTTCTTTACAAAACATTTTCCCTAGATATTTAACATTGTAAACTGGGAATTATTCTAATGTTACAGTCAGTGATGTTAACTAATGTTAAATTTTTATTTTTATCGGTCACAGTGATCAAACAATTTCCACATAAAAACTTCATTTTTTACTAGTGGAAAAACAAATTTAAGACTATACATTTTAGTGTCCTAGTTGTGCAGAACTAAATTTACAAGATGTCCATTTTCAAAAATATAATGGTTCTTAAATAGAAATTATTATACTTTTATTATTATATTTTGTCTTTAATGTTTGATAGAACGCGGGTGTTTTCTCATTTTGTATTGAATAATATTTATGATTGATGAACAGTTTAATGGTTTGTACATCTGTTACTTTTTCAAATTGTGGTTAGTTGTTAAACCAATTAGATATGAATAGGGCTGTTCAATATGGTAAAACCGAACCGTACCGAACCGAACCGAACCGAAATAGACAATATGGTTTGGTTTTGGTATATACCATATAAACCGAATGGATATAATTTTATAAAAACCGTAGGATTTGGATATGGTTTGGTATATAACCGATTAAACTGAATAAACCGAACAAAACCGATTAAAAGTAGAAACATGTAAATATGTATATATTTTATAACAATACATGAAAATCTATTTGTTACATAAGTTAAATTTGTGTTAATAACTATTACCATAATTTTATAGTAATAAAGAACCTTAATTTGTAAAACACTTGAACTATAATTAAATAACAATACATCGGAATTCAGACATCTTATTTTCTAAGCCATCTTTTGATCTTTTTGCTTTATTTTAGTCTTCACTAAATTAATATGAAGATTATAAATTTGATGCACAATAATTAATGAAAAATTTTCACAACAACTTTTTTCTTATCTGTAAATAAACAGAGTTTCGTGTTCGATTGAAAAAGTATGACTTTAATGAACACTAAATATGGAAGAGTGGAAAAACTTTTCTTTCATGTTTCTGTTTTGTTTCATATTTTTATTTTCAAAATTTGAAGCTTTGATTTTAGTTATAGATTTGATTATTTTATTTGATGGTAGAAGCATTTTTACTTTTTTGTTCATTTATTTGAACATGTAATATATTTTTAATAAATGACTGTGTTGACAATATGACTCTAAAATTCATATTATATGATCTCAAACTAAATAATTATGTTTTTTGGTATAAAACCGAATAAACCGAAAACCGACGGTATATAAACCGAACCGAACCGAAGTAAATATGGATTTAGAATAGTAGTTATATTTTACTAACCGAAATACCGAAAACCGAAAAAAACCGAACCTAAACCGAACCGATATCCGGATTGAACACCCCTAGATATGATATATAAAATATATCAGTCATTTGATTGTTTTTATATATTAAAGTCTTTATTTATTTTATTTATTTATTGGATGTTCCTAGCGGAAGCAAATATATTATTTGTTTTTCTATTTCTTTAGAAAACATATTTGCGTTAATAGCAAAGAAGCAGAGCAAGAACAAGGAAGGACTATATTTTTTTGAACAACAAGGAAGTACTACTTACCAAAAAGGATTTAAAACAAAACATTTTTGTCAAATGGCTCGATCTTATAACAACAGAGAAGATCTATTCTTCGCTGCTCCAACGTCTCTATGACTTTGTGGAATATGCCTCATGGTGGACTAGGATTGAATTTAACGTGGGTCAAACTATGTACATAAAAAGGAAAAACAAGTAAAAAATATCATCTTGATCCATAGTTTAGGGGTCAAATGCTAAACTTTACCAAGATAGCTACTGATTTTTCATTGTTTCTATGAAAACAAAACAATATTTATACAGATTTAAAGGGTGTCAGGTGACACCCATTGGTCTACGTAGGTCTGCCACTGCAGCTAGCTTGAGGTTCAGTTTTCCTGAAAACATTAGATCTCCTTGAGATGAAAACCGGGGAAAATAGTCTAATGGAGCTAAGATCAACTCTAATGGTTCACTCTATTTTTCATTCTAAAATAGAGTAATTTTATACTAGAGTTGAGTTATACTCAAATGGTACTCTAGAATAAAAAATAAAGTGATGAACAAAAAAACAACTTACTTTATATATAGAGTAAAGCCATTATTTACTTTATTATAGAGCAAAAATAGAATACAATTGTAGTATTTTTACTTTAAACTCTAATTTAGAGCGGAAAATTGAGGGGGTTGGAGATGTCATAAAGACTAGATTTTGCATATAAGTAGCAAATGGAAAGATGATCTTGATTATGATGACCAAAAACATAAGATTTGAAACTTTAGTTATCAAGGAATGTTTTTATTCGGTTTAGCTTTTAATACAGTAAAAATATTCGTGAAACCGAAAATTGCAAAACGAGAAAGTATTGAGAGAAAGAAACAGGCTGGAGAATATTCGTTTTTTATGATCCTTCTCTAACACAGCTTAGAAACAGAGCATGATTAACCGTTTTTCCCGTTAATCTACAATTAATTAAAATAAATAAAAAAGACAACGCACCAACAACCAACGAGTAACTAGAGTTTAAGACAGAGAAGATGTGTGTCAGATAAGACCCAAGCTGTCCGGGCCCTACATTCCTTTAGGCATGTCTTTTTACTATTTAACCGAATCTTAGCTCTCTTGTTCTTTCACCAGTCGGCATTTTCTTGATTTTGGTGAGAGATTTCATTAAGAAAAGAAAAAAAAGACATTCCCTCGCCGGAATAATCACCGGAGATAAAGAAAAAGAATGGCGTCCCTGAAATTTCCTTTGGAGATTCTCGCCGTCTTCGTCATCATCTCCGTGATTCTCTTGCCGATTGCTCATGCACAATCACATTCGCCAGCTCCAGCACCCACCAGCGATGGTGTTATAATCTTCGATTCACAATTCCATTTTAGAATTTAACTAATCTTTAAGAAGTATTGGATTATTAATGTTTGTTTTTGATATTGGGATATGGCAGGAACATCTATAGATCAGGGGGTAGCGTATGTTCTAATGATGGTGGCTTTGGCGTTGACTTATTTCATTCATTGAACTTGATGGATCCTCCAGTTTGTTCTTCCTCCACAATACTTTTGTTTCCTAGTGCTCTTAATCATTTTGGCCCTTCTTTATGTTGTTGGATTGACGTGAGATTCGTAGAAAGTCAAAATATAGTTAGGTTTTGGACATCATGCTTTGTTCTGTTTTTGTTGGTTGGATGATTCGTGTAACTTCTTATTCTTGGTTAATGGAAAAAAGTAATTATAATATTTTTCAATCACGAGGTAATTATATCGCTGGTATATATTAAAATAAAAGCATTACAACATTTCAGGTAACCACGTGTCATCTCCACAATGATTCTTAAAATACTTAGAGAAATAAGTTGGTTCATCTAAATATTTAATTAACTTTTTATTAAACTAGTTATAAATTAATTATTAATTTTCTCAATTCTTTCCTTAAATAAAAATTACGGAATTGCCTAATGTGGCTAAAGTATATATGACAATTAATGATTTTGAATAATAAACATTTGATACAAATTAGTGTATTCTCTATTATTTTTGTTTAACTTTAAGTTACTAAAATAAGTTAAACAATCACATTAACCATATAATAAAAATTTAGATTTTTTCGTATATGTTATATTTTGAACTTTTTAAAAAGTCTCACATTAAAAAATTTATGATCCATGATTATTTTTTTTATGACAAGATACAAATTATTACAAAATCATGTAAGTAGAAATTCTCATATATATTAATATCTTTTAATTAAATTATATACCATAGAAAATACATAAATATTTTAATTTTAAAATTTGCTCTGAACAACTTTTTTCGATAAAATCTCTAAACAAATACTAACAACTTAATATTTAAATTTTAAAATTTGCATTGAATGTTTATAAAAATTATAAATTACTATAACTTTCAAAAACATTGCACAATGGAAATTTGTTATCAACGATTTAAATTTTTGTTATAAAGATACAAATAAGTAGAAGGCATCATTTAACAATATATCAATATTAAAAATATATTGGTTATCTATGTATATATTATGTAAATTTAATTATATAAAATAGAAAATGAAAAACTGATTGTTTGGATTAATAGAATTTATTTACGTATTTACACCAATTTAATTATATACGTAATAGTTACTGACTTTTTCATTATCTAATATATATATTATTTTATAATATATAAAAGAACATATTATACATAATTTTACGTATTATTACTGAAAAGAAGAAAGCCCATTATTAATTCGATAGTAAATTTGGTAAACGACAGGAAGTGAATTTTTATTAAGGAGGTGATAGTTATTAGAAATGCTATTAGAAAATAACAAAAGGATACGGCTGAGTTATTTTCAGTATTGAATAACTCCTTCAAAACGAATAATTGATACAATTAAGTCCATCAATTATTATTGACTCACTTCTTCCCCTCTAATTTAACAATGTACCAACTACCATCATTCTCACTAGTTTACACAAGTTGTCTCAAACTCTCTTCGGGCGATCCCGTTTGTAAGTTTTTGTGACTATTCAAAGCTAGGGACCAAATGGAAGGAAAAGAAATTGGAGACAATCATGGTTATTCTATCAATCACCATGCAACCGTATAATAGAAAAATTAAGAGTTGCACCTACCTCTCTAAGATTCAGAACTGCAAATATCTTTACACTGGCTTAAGTTTTGAATATGCTTAAGTTTTGATGTCTCAGTTCGTTGTTTATGGTAAAGATAGTTGTTGTGCGCTTTCCTATAGTTCATTTTGTGCAACTGAAGAGAGGCAATAAAAGTCATTAGACCATATATAATATGTAACCGTTATATAGATATTGCAAATTAATATCATAGAGAGGGACTGCGATTTAATCTATAAGCTGCAGTGACAGACTCAGCGACGCCTCCAGGAATAATATGGTTGTAGGGAGGATGAGTGAGCTCAGCCTGAACCACTGCTTCCGCGTCTTCACTTGTTACTGATCTATCTCTTGTTATCTTCACATCAATCTCCGCGATAATATCGCGCAGATGAATCTTATTCTCATCTTCTTTACCTATCTTTTTGTTACGAGTAACCGCCTCATTTGCCACGGCTGTTATACTACCGCCGCTCTCTCCAGTAGCTCTAGCTTCCACCTCTTTTATGGCAGCTAAGACCATGATTAACCCGGGGTTCTTAGAATGGGGTTCTTAGCAGAAGTTAAGAACCATCCTAAGAACCCCAGGTTAATCATGCTCGAAGTCTCTGGTTTCCACAGGCTTGTAGCCGACGTTAATGGATGCTGCTTTGAGAGCCTCCGTCAATCTTGCCGACCTCCCGATAAGGGCATTAGCCGCCGTGGAAAATTCTTCTGTGGGACCTACAAACTGTATCAAAATGTTTACACATCACATTTGCATGTTACTATGGTCGCAATTGTTTCACAAACCTATGTTTCTATCCCACATCGGAATCGAACTAGCTAGGGGCTCAACACATCATGACACATTGTTACAAGACCTATGTCTTGTTGGTCATAAGTTAGCTACCTTGGTTTCCTAATGGTTGTATCATTTGCTTCTTGTAAGTTCTAACACAAACGCGTTTATTCTTTTGGTTCGTTAGTAGAGCATACCCAATAACAAAAACCAATAACTATATTATACCTGTCCACCGTGATTTGATTGAGAGACCCTAAAGTGCTCCTCTACAGAGATGTTGGTGAAACTAGCACCATCCTTTGATGCAGTCATTTTTTAAGTATTTGAACTCTGTTCTTGTTTTTTTCTTCCTCTTTAGTTTAAATAAGCCTCAACCTCACCAGATACACGTCAGTGTTAACAGTACACGTGTTCACATTTGGTGCGAGAGTTGCATCGGTGAGACCAACGCGGATGATACTTTTGGCCATTTGGGCCTCACTGAATGACATTAAGCATTTAAGTTTAACACATCGATGAAAAAAACTAGCACGTGCATTTCCGGGCCTGGTGAGTCCCAACCCGTTTTCGAAAACTATTCATCCTAGTTGAGAGGCATAGTGAAGATTGATGTAAGTATTGGCTCACTAATGGCCCATATATATACCAAAACTATCCAGCCCTAGTTTATTCAACTGAAGCAATATAGACAAAAACTAAGAATCCAGAAGTTTATACTTCATAGTCCTGACTATCTTGTTTGAATGGGAAAAATATATGATTTCTTATGTGTATGACTTGCGTTCATAGCAAATTTTCTACAAGTTCCAAATATCCATTGTATATAACACTTTAACGTATAGTCCTAAAACAAAGTAAACTGTTTTTGGCTACTTTTTGTGAAGTTGTTGGTTTTTGGTTGTATTGATGTGAATTGTTTGTGATGTGAACAAAGGAGAGATCATGGGAGGATAAGAAGTAAATGAGGGATGACATATAATGTGGCCTACGGTATAGCAAAAATCATTGTCTTAACATCTCTTTTGTCTCTCTCTTTTGTTAAAAAAATATTTTTGTGCGCATCACTTTTTGTCTACACGCGTAACGTTATAAATGTCTTCTTGTTTTTCTTTCTATATCTGCGTCCTCCCTTTTTCTCAATGTTGTAAACATGTTTTTCAACGTGATTAGACAAATAAACAATACCTATGGATTATGAAAGTATTGGTCTGCATTTGTTTGTCCTGGTCCGCATTATGGGAAATATCACCCCGGGTTTCCTGTCAAAATATATCAACCCAATTTTTTTTTTGTCTGGAATGGTTTTTTTTGGGCAAATATTTTTCACATTTAGACTACAATATTGTATAGTAAGATACTGAAATATAGTATATGAAATTATAAATTTATATGATATACCATCGAAATTTGAACAGCTAAACACTTAGCCTAGTTGACAAAACTCAAAAAGACATTTTTGTTATTAGAAATGATAATAGATTGAAGAACCATAACTTACAATGTACAAGACTATGTAATTGATTGGGAGGGGGGGGGGATATAAGCACGCTGTCATTATTCATTTTGACAATTTGTCACTTCGCAAATAGAGAGTAATATCTGAATTTGGTGACTTCCATTCTCCCCCTATTCTACTATTGGATACTGAAAAAAAAAATACATATATACAAGTGAAACTATGTTTACTCAGACACCAAACAGTAATGAAAACTCGTTCAAGAAGATAAGAAATTATCCCTCGTGGATAGTTATAAGGGGATAGCCGAAATAATATAATTAGATATTCATTTTCAGATGTCGATTATAGATTAAAACGAAGAAGGGTTGGACCAAGTAATAATTATGAAATAGCCAAGTTGCTTCATAGTGATACGACAAAAGCTGATGAAACCGGTAGAAAGTGTTTTGCCACTTCTAAATAATTATTAGCAGATGGGTCACACAATATATTCTTTCATATCTTTCTTCTTTTGTATTTTTTTGGGTAAAACAGCTTAAAGCTTGACGCAGACAGACTATTATTGTCATAACGGTTACAGGTCATCAAATAGCTTCTCTTAACCCAAAGTCTCGTAGGACATGAATTGCATGTTCGGGTAGGGATAATTCCTGATTTGTTACTATCGCTAACACATAAATGCAACTACAAACAATATTTAGATTTAGATACATACCAAATTGATTATGCTCGACCATATATTTATAAGCTAGTTTCTGTAGAAGTAACTTTATGTATCTTCCTTATCAAAAAAAAACTTTATGTATCTGCTTCAGTTATATGACTCAAAACATAATTATTGAACCATACAACTGATACATATATAGTTTTTAAAAAATGTATCCGATAATCCAGAGAGCAATTTGCATTTTTATGTATCTGCTTCAATTATGACTAAAAACATAATTATTAAACCATATAACAGATGCATATATATCGGATAATCCAAAGAGCAAATTGCAAATATTAACTATCAAATCCTGTCAAAACAAAGTAATTTTTGTTATTTTAATAAGTCTAAAGCCCAGCCATATTAAAATCATAGTATAAAAACTCAAATCCTTAGTTTCCCAACTCATTAAATGAAAATTTGAATGATTTGATTATATAAAAGATTGGTAAAGCATACAATACAAAAACTAGTCACTATTTCGTTTTTTTCTTCCTTGAGCAAGATCAGTTTCATTCCATAGCTATCAAATATATTATGAAACATTGTAAGCTATTATGTTTCTACTGTCCTACTATCACACCCTACATGTTGCTTCCACGTTTTTTCTTTATTTCACTATTCATTTGATAACCACAAATTGATATATTCTCAACTTTACATATACACAGCGAGAACTAAAATCGTTTACGGTGTTTAGTGCCGGATAAAATGATTCAACAAAGGCAGAAAATTAATCATATATGACTATATGAGTTTACAAAACTGAAGAGAAAATGTGAGTAGAAATCATAAGGCATATAGTTGTTTCAAAAATGTGTACTTATACGTATACTTTAAAATAAGTATCTCTGTGAATCGTCAGATAGCTTTAAGCGGACAGCTATAGTTTGATCCCATACTTCAACAAAAACCATACAAACTTTAAAAGTTTCTATTTTAGACAAAAACAAAAAGCTTCACGCTACGTTTCGCTATATTAACGAACCTAAGTACTAACGCGGACGGTAAAATTTGGACACGTCGTTCTGAACAGTCGGGCTTTTTATTTTTAGGGAATTTGCTGAATAGGCAAAAAAAAAAAATGAAGAATATGTC
Organism: Brassica napus; assembly: GCF_020379485.1. Classification (NCBI taxonomy): domain Eukaryota; kingdom Viridiplantae; phylum Streptophyta; class Magnoliopsida; order Brassicales; family Brassicaceae; genus Brassica; species Brassica napus. The sequence continues at coordinate 12,061,001 of NC_063445.1, read as the reverse complement.
CATGTTACAGTAACGTGAAACAGATGAGACAATTTGCACACAAACTTGACTGAAATCTCTTTCCAGGCGCGTACGCGTAATGTTGACATTCCAAAGAGAAAGTTGTCGTACTATACTACGTACCATATAATATAATCACACAAATGATTGAATCAGTTACGAGGTTGTGTTTCATCCATTACTAAACTATACTATATATGGTTACGACATAATATAGAATACTCCACACAAACACATAATTTTTTTTATTTTTTTGTATGCTGACAATGCTTTACCAATTTGGAGAAAGGATCAAAGTTAATATGAAAGCTTAGAAATGTTAATGTATATAACAACCGTATTAGGGATCAAAATTACTTTTGTCCCAAAGGTGTAGTCACGAAACAAAGTTTACAGGATATAGAGAAGCATTATTTCAGAAAAAAAAAAAGAAACATCATTGGTTAATACATAAGACTAATGTAAGATGAAAGCAAATGGTATAAAATAGTTCATTGCATGAGTAGGTCCAAATTGACGCTGGAAAAAGCTGCAACCGCACATGTCTATGTTACGATGCCAAGGGAGGCTTATGTGAGGGTGTCTCATCAATTAAGTTGCACTATCGCACTGACTTTTAGGAGAACAACCATCACAACACACACTAAACCTGAAAAAGCTCACAAGTAACGCATGTAAGTGAAAGAGACATACTATACTACATACTTTATAGTAAAGTCATACGGATGAGTTAACTAGATACAAGGTTGGATTTAATCTATTGTGTGACTATGCCACTGTGCGGTTATAATACAAAGAACTAGGTGATTGCCCGTGATTTGATCAAAAAAAACTAGGTGATTGCCCGTGATTTCGCGGGTATAAATATTTTAAGAAAATTATATATTATGTTTATAATTTTATAATTTTGAATAATAATCATAACTATTAAAAATAACCATTTTATTTTAAATAGATTGAAAATCAAAAGTTTTGGTATTGTACAATCTTAGAAGATTATTGACATATATTGTTAATTCTATGAGTTTTATTATAAGTTTTCAAAAAGTCTTTTTATGACATAATTTTTTATTAATAAATAAACTAAAGATTAATGAACAAAAAAGTTATTTTATAGCACTTTCTATTTTTCGCATTATTTTGTCTACCACTTTATTTTATTTAGAAGTAAAATAGTTACAAATAATTAATTAACATTTATAGTAATACGTAAACAACATGTATTTCAGCAAACATATAAAAAATTAAGTATGTAAAAGTATAAAATAACATTGAATACAACCAAGAATACAACAAACAAGTTTTAATATTCTTCAGTGGTGTTTTTTCTATTACAAAATAAGCATGTCAATTTTATTATAATCAAAACTATATCAATAGAGTCTTAACTCTAGTCTTGTATTAATATATTGTTCTCATTTTTTTTTAATTTATACTATAATAAACATTTTCATTGATTAATATTGTAGTAAAGAATCTACCATATAATTTCATTATAATCAAGGCTATAAAAATTATATTAATAAAGTATATTAACTTTAGTCTTGTATTAGTATAATGTTTCCAATGTTCCGAGAGTAATAACTCAACTATACAATCAACATTTGTTACTCAAAAATGACTGAATGTTTTTTAAGTTGTATATTTGACTGTTTTACATTCATTGGACACATTTTAGAAAAAAATATATATATAGTGAGTATAACAAAATATTATTAGGTTTAGGTTAATTAGTTATCTGTAATCTATAATTTATTGTATCCACTATTAATATTAATGTTAAAATCGTTTATATAATTATTTCTATCATACCATATGTATTAAATGTATATTTTAAATTTCTATAATGTAATCTATGTATTTAATTGTTTCTATAAACAAATTATGTTAATTGTTCTATCTTTAAAATGTTTAATTGTTTGTATGGTAATATATATTAGATTAGGTAGTTCTATGATTAGTTTCCTTTTTAAAACTTTAATTAAATAAATAAAAATTCAAATACTAACAACCAATCAAATTAAAAAAATTAATTCTAAACTCCACCTATGAATGACACCTAAGCAAAAGTCACTTAAGTGACTTCTCAATTAATATATAGTAGGATTGTGCTATCTATTACATGGTAAGCATAGAGACAATACTTCAGTAGCATGCAAATATGCACAAACGAATATACCATTGCTATATTTCAAAAGAAAAACTAGTAAATATATTTGGTTCTATACTATATATGTATATCTTATAGTCTAGTCTTATCAGGTATAACATAGAGTTGCTCTTCCAGCCAGAAACTTCGCTGGTCAAAACCGCGGCAAACACAGATGCAAATATGCGAACTTTGCTTATTCAGAATCCAAATAGAACCCCATAACATTAGTTTCGAATAACTAACAACTGTCTGAACGCATCATTTTCGCGACTCGTCGAAGACTGTTCCAACCGGATCTTCAAAAGAAATGTTGTTTTGGATTAATTTCTTAATAATCCATGGCGGCGAAACATAGTCGATGGATTCTTATGCTATACAATCAAACATAACATACCTTGATTCTTTGCTTGGAGGATGAGGAAGAGGAGTGGAGATGATGTAACAATACATGTTGTGATGTACTATTCTATGTTATCAAATGGAATTGTACAACACAATGTGTATTGTTCGTCTTCTCCAATAGTTTTACGCGTCTTCTGCTTTTTAATCCACATATATTGAAAAATAGTAAAATTGTAAACCCAAAAGATATGAAAAAACGTGATCAGAAACATTGTTGGATCAGATGATTATACGATATGCAAAATATCACTTTCAAGAATTTCGTAAAACTTTTAAATGACATGGAATAAAAAATTATCGTATTATTAATATAAATTTTGGAAAAGAAAAATAGTTTCAGAAGAATGAGATTAACAATGGAAATGAAAGTGAGATGAAACAGTGGAATGAATGGCAGTTTTTGTTTTTATACATATTATACAAAGAATATATAGTTAAAAAATTGTTATGGTCATAAAATTAATTTTTGGTGTTATTATGCATACGGAATGTAATTTCCCTTTTATTTTACTTACAATCATGTGACTGTGCGCTACAAATTGCGGGGCCCATAATCACATCACGTGACCTTGTACGCTCTCTGTCTCTCAACATTCCTTTTTAACCTCGAGTTAAAATAATTACTTTTTAAAAAAAAAATAAATACTTGCTTAGTATAATTGTATAAACTTGTCTAGTTTAGTTTTTTGTATTAACAATGTTGATGTTCTACAATCTGTGTTCAAGCCCACATACCACACATATATTGTTGACATAAATACATGCATAACGCAGCCAGAAATGTTTAGAATTTTTCTGATATTTTTCTAAAGACAATTCGATGCTCGTTCAGAACACGCCTACAGGTAAGATTGGAAGATCGAGAAAAGAGAGGAAGGAAAAAAGAATTGTTCTGAACTATGCCATAAAGCATTTGGAATCTGCAATTTGGTAATATGCTTGGTAAAGCTATTAGAATTAGGCATATAACTCTTGCGCCAACAAAGCCAAACGAGAGAGTGTGTTGGCTATTTTGATCAATCCCACTGCTTCAGAGCATGCAACGTGTCACTACAACATTAGCATTAGCTGCCTTGATTAGTCAACGTTCTCTTCCTGTAAAAGTGTGTAATGCCATATATTACCGACAATAAAAACTAGAGGTAAAAGAGTGAATATAGCATTACTTTACAAAGATATTCAGATCTCAATAAGGTAAATAAATCTCAGAAGAAAGATCTTGCAATACAGAAAATATAGATACGAAGTTATGATAAAAGAAAAGAACAATAGCTAGGGGACCAAAACAGCTTCAACTTCCCAATTTTTTTTTTTTTGTAAAATGAATTATGAATTGCGGCTATAAATTACCCACTTGTGGAAAAAATTTACTAAAATCTTATAATATTATTGTGATTTTTCTTTTTTCTTTTGCAATATTTTCCAAAAGAAACAAACAAACAAGCACAGTCTACTGCATTGTATATATACGTACATTATAGTCATTATAGAGCCTGTCAGTTCGTTATAACCTATTAAATCGTTGGGCTTTATTTGACCGTTGAGAAAAATGGAAAAATTGACATGCAAAATTCATTAGGAAAGCTGCAACTTTTTCTTGTGAGAGCAAACTATGTGATTTCCCATGCACATGAAGACTAATTTGCGGCTCAACTCGATTAGGACAGACGCAAAACAACATTTTACTAGATATGTATAAACAACATGGTTAGTTCTGTTAATAAAAAAAAGGCTTCTTTATGTTCCAAAGAAAGGCTTCTTTAAGTTCAGGCGAAACTAATTTATCGGTTTTTATATTTTGGTTTACACTTACACGGTGATTGGATTTCCTTTACTATAATAGAAAGTTAGAAATTGTACTTTTCTCTTTAGCTAGTGATGCAATTTATACTTTTCTTTATATCATTTGGAAGAGCTTTTTTATTAAAAAAAAACTTAGAGTAGTTTTGGCGAAAAAATGTACCTGAGCATACATGAAAACGCGTGACTTCCGTTTTCATGATTATCATTTTTTATGTTTATGTAAAATAGTAGATTAGCTGAATATATAAAAATGATTAAAACTACAAAAATGGGGAATTTTAAAAAATTTAAATTACAGCCTCAGGCCGCTTCTGTAACAACAAGCAAGACGGCACTGTGGCCTCCAGCTGAGACATAAAAACTACGGAAGGTTCACCGGACGTCTGCTTCCCGTTTCGGAATCGGAATCGGAATCGGAACTTCGTGGAATCTTACGGAATCTACTTCCAAACGCTTCTAAAATATTCTCTTTAAAACACGTTGGAAGCTTACGATTCCGTTTTGGAATCATGTTTCCATTCTATAAAAAAAACACAATATCTTATGTCAATAAAAATAAAAAAATTATAGTTTTTAATTTATATAAAATCCAAATATGATATGTTAATTAATTATAAAGTATTAAAAATAATTAATATAATAATTTATTTTAAATTTAAGTTATGTGTTTCACAGATTTAATATGAAATCATTTAAAATTATTATAAATGAATAAATGCTTTATTTTAAATTTAAATCATATAATTTTAGTTCTAGATTTTTTTAAAAATTCTTATATATGTATATATATATATATATATTTTTAAACTATACGCTTCTGCTTCCACGCACCCGTTTCTGTTTCCACGCATCTGCTTCCGTTTCCATGTAACATAGCATAAAAAAAAACTAAAATCGTAATTTTGTAGTTTTTTTTTCAAATAATAATATGAATGTACAGTTTACTCACATGCAGAGAAGATTTTCTATAAATAAAAAGTGCAGAAAAATAAAAGTATACTCCATTTAATTTGTTATTATCCCGCCCAAGGAAATTAAGAGTACAAAACTTAACTGTAACTGTTAATGTTCAAGAAAAAAAAAACTAAACTGTAACTGTTTGATAGTAAAATCATATTCTATGCCCTTAGTCAAAAAAATCATATTCTAATTTCATATTTACAAGTGCTTTTTAATGTCTTAGCAGATGCGCCCTGATTTTTAAATATATCAAGATTTTTTCCAAATAAAGAAACTTAAAATAATTTTATTAAAAACCTGGTGTACATATCAGCTAGAGTGTCCAGCGAAAAAATGGTTTTCAAATCAATTTGATTGTTTACGTTTGTTTGAATTTGAATTCCCGTTCTGGAAACTTCAGAAAAACTACATACACGATCGATTCTTAGTAAAAAAAACGACGTACACGATTGATGTTCTACTTAGTAGTCAAATCAAATACTAAATTACTGAAGAATGTTTATGTTTGACGTCAAGCTACGTACTACCATTATCATAATGATGGAGATATATTTGCATAATGTTAACTGTTTACCATACTTCTTTAAATATATAATACCGTATTCAATTTCGTATACATCAAAACAAACATAGTTCCCTTCAAACCAGTTGAGTTACCTACGCTTTTTAAAAATGCATTTCAGAATATGAAGCGATTATACGAAAGTTAAATTTACTGTTTTCCTTATTAATCTCATATAGTATGTTATATATATAGTTTGTCAGGTTGAAATGTCAATTGGTTACTATATATATTACTGTTGCTTCCTCTGTTCCGCATATATATCATGCTACAAAAGCTTACAAAGTGGGTCAATGAGGTAGGGGTCTAGGTGTTGCTACTCAGCATGCCAACAAATAAGTTCGTTTTAAAAGTCTTTGACCAATCTATGTCCATTAGCAAATTTTGGTAGTGTTTTCTTCTTTTTGTTTGTTATTTGTACATTTGTGTGTGATGAAGTAAAATATGTTTATGATTAATTTCAGTCTTTGAAGTATTCAATATGTATTTTCCAGTATTTCGTATTTTGATTCGAAGTTATGATTAATTGACTGAATTATTTTATTTACACCTAATCGGTCCTAATTTTGAGTCTATCGACTGTGGATGAGAAGCCACAGTTATAAGCAATAATAATTTGCATAAAGAGGGATGAATCTTAAAGCTTAAAAATGCCTCAAAAGTAGTTTGAAAGGTAAAATTATAGAAAAGTTACCTCAAAGTGTAGGAAATTTTGTTTAGAGAATTTTAACTAAACCAACTTGCATATGGTGACTTTTCGATACTCCAAAAAGGGGATCTTATATGTTTATACATATGGAAAATGGTACGAACAGGAAAAAACAAAAACAAATTGAATGTAACTCACGTGAGTAGAGACATAATGATCCTTAGCTTCACATGTTATATGATATGCTTGAATTATCACTAATTTAAGATATCCTTATCAAGCATGCATCATACATATAAATATATTATGTGTGCATGTATGGTTTTACAAACACAAGCGTACAGCCATAATCACTCGTTATGGATATGTTAGTTTTAATTCAAGACCAATGGAAATAATCATGACTGTTACACGGCATAAATTCAAAACATTGTTTCATTTGGTAAATATGGAAACTGCTGGTTAAATCCAAATTTTTAAAAGACACCTATTTTTTCGTCAGAGTCCAACAGTTAGAATATTTAATCTAAATTACGTACATGTTAGTGAAATCTAAATTAGTTATAGTGCTGACAAGTTTTCTATGAGAAACGAATAGTCCATAGACTAGGAACGAAATTATAGAATTCACATACGTCCTAGGGGATCAGTGAAGATGTTAGAAAGTTTATCGACAATACATGTAAGATATAAATAAATTGGACAATAAAAAATCCATACTTGAACTAGTTCTTCCCAATCCCAAACCGTTGACTGTTATAAAATCAACTAGAGCTTTGATCCGCGGTGTTTATTTTTATTTTTTTATAAGTAAATATTATTTTCATAATTAATGATATATTTTTAACATTTGCCATATAATTAATTGTATAGTATTATATTTTCAAACGTATAGCGTCAATGTAATTATTTAACATTTAACATATAATTAATTGTCATTTGTATTGCATTTTTCTTATTTTATAGTTCCGTTTTATATCATTCAAATATTTATCTATAATATAATTTTTAATACGTTAAATGTTAATAGATAGTTTTAGAAACTATTGATAAATCGTTCTAGGTAACTTTGATCTCCACCATTGTAAGACAAACTTCGTTGACATGGTCCATAAGTAGCTTAAACGATTTTTGTTATGATTTCGGTGTGTTTTTATATAATGTTTTGAATATACTTGATTTTTTTTTTTGGTTTAGAAAAAGTTGCCGAGTTATTTTTAGATCCATTTTATAACATTTAAATATTTCTCTATATTATAATCTTTAATAAATTTAATTTTGATAGATAGTTTTAGGAAATATTGATAGATAGTTTTAGGTTTTTAGGTAACCCTGATCTCCACAATTGTAAGACACAACTTCGTTGACATAGTCCATAAGTAGCTTGGAAGATTTTTGTTATGATTTCTGTGTGTTTATATACTATTTTGAATATACTTGATATATACTATTCAATTTAGAAAAATATGCCGAGTTATTTTTTAGATCCGTTTTATATCAGTCAAATATTTCTCTATAATATAATCTTTAATAGGTTAAGTTTTGATAGATAATTTTAGGAAATATTGTTGAGACTATCAAAATTACTATTTTAAAATGTTTATAGACAGTTGGTATTTATGTATTCTGGTATTAAGCTTGATAATATGTTTTATCTAAGAAGATGAAGAATAAGTTTATAAAATTAAAAATTCAGGTTTTATTTCCCAATATGCTAGAAAATACTTTTAGCATTAATTAGTAAGAAAAGAATAAGGTATGTTATATGCATACTTTAAATTATGAAGAAACAATTAATGCTAAAATCTAGGAATAGTTATAATTTTAGTAGCAAAATTTGTAATTTTTAATTTGATTGAAGGGTTATTTTCTTTTTGTACTTTAGTTTTAATAGATTAGATACATTTTTTTTTGTTACATAGATTTTAAATACAACCTAATATGGAGATTTACGATCACCATGTTAATTTGATAGAATCATTTTTCATTTTTGACCAACTGAGGAAAACAATTTAATTATACAACTATTTTGATATATTTTATAATAAACATCAGATAATATTTATTTCATGTGGGTAATGAAGGTGTGATATATTTATTTCATCAGATAAAAGGCTTAAGGGTGGAGTGGGAGCTCCCAATATATACTTGTGTAATATACGCATAAAGTAAGAGACTAAAAGCTTGAATAAGTTGACAAAAAAAAGGCTTGAATAGAATAATAGACGCAGCTAAAATATACTACTTGTATGTGTTTTTTTTGTATGTGTTTTTATGTGGTCGAGTAAAAGAACAATATGAAAACTATTATTGGAAAGGAATAGCGGATAAGGCGTACGAATGATATTTGTCTCTCGGCAATAGCAGACGAAGTGGTAAACCATATTGAAATCCTCTTGGGACACTGTCCTTTCACGTCACAAAAGCGAAAGCCAAAAACATTAATTATTCTCTTTAACAAAACCAATTCTATAAGTATTTTTAATTTGTATAAAACTTAGTACTGTAAAATATGATTATAGATCGTATTAAATATGATATAAAATTTGAGGTATCCGTAATTATGTTGGCGTTTAACTTTTTTCCACGTAAATATATTTTTTGTAATGTTTCCCATGTCACCTACTTTTCTCGGACATTCACCGAATTTTCAAATAAATTTCGTATACTTTTCACTCGTTATTGTGTCTTAAAGATCAGGGCCGGCTCGAACTTTTTACGGCCCCTGGGACAAAATTAAAAAAAAAATGATCCCTAACCGATGAAATTGAAATTTTGATATTGTAGCTACAAGGTAAAATAAAATCGTTTTCGTTTGAAAAGGTAAGCACAACCATACATAAAAATAAAACAGTCTTGCTCTTTTTATAGTTTTTTTTTTTTAAAATGAAATCATTTGATTCTAGAAAAACCTTTAAAATATATCATCTTTAGTCGGTTATACTTCAAAGTCAAGTTAATTTCTAAAAGTTAAGTAAAAAGAAAAGTGCGTCTGGATTTAAGAATCATAAAAATCAATTGATGAAGCTGAAAGTGAAATGGATACCTGAAACAAGAAAACAAAAAAAATCCTTAGACGTTTTAGAAACGAAAAAAATATTTTGCTCTACCAAAAAAATAGTGATCTCAAAACAAAAAACATGATAGTAAAAAATATATTAAAAATTAGTTACATAAACTAATCAACAATGCAAGAATCCTCGAAGAATCAACGATTTTGAGATTTTTAAAATTGTATTGTCACTAAAGACGTCTTGATGAAATATACGCATGCCTAAAAACCTCACATTAGGTAAGTACTTTTAATGTTGATTATAATATTTTAATATTAATTATAATTTGGTAAAAATTTAAACAAATTAAAATAAATAAGATCTTGTTTCCATAAAGTTATATTTATAAAAAAATTATTTATTAATTTTGTTTTTCTAAAAAATTATATGTATAGTTTACAAAAAAATAGAGTTGCACTACTACGTAAAAAAAAATTATGGGCCCTCTCCAGCAATGGGCCCTAGGCGGGTGCACTGGTGGCCCCTGGTCATCAGCCGGCCATGTTTAAGATATATACCAACCGGCCAGAAGCCAACAAGACAGGAATGAAAATGCGACATCCAAAATCTTTCTTTGCACTAAGTGTGTTCTTTTGGAAATTAACCGGAGCAGCCACTAAGACATACTCCCTCCGTTTCAAAAAAATACATATTGTAGACTTTTCACACATATTAAAAAAATACATTAAAACTTGATTGTAAATACATTGTTATTTATGAATAACAATTTTTCATAACTTTTAGCCAATAGAAATCAAATAAACATCATTAACTTTTTTAAAATTTACAATTTTTTATTAAATAATACGTTAAAAAGTAAAAAAAAATTATCTTTTTGAAACAAATAATGTGGATTTTTATGAAAACGAGGGAGTATAAAAAATCGCCATCTGCTGCATTAAGTTAGAAGATTGTTCAATCCAAAAGAAAGTTAGAAGATAGTTGAGACAAAATGAAAGGTTATAAAACTGACATACAAATCGATTATAAAATAGTCCACCGTCTATGATAGGCTAGCGCATATATGTAACTTGTTCTATTAGTGCAACATAAAATTGATAGACAAACCGATGACAAATTAGTCTAGATTCCAATCTATTTGAGATTTTTTTAGTCTCAAATAGTGATTAGTTACTAACTGACTGAGCTCAGAATTTGATTTTGTTCATGATACTCAATGGTTTAAAAGCATTTCGTTGGGAGAATGCAAGATTAACTTATAACTAGATCAGCACGGATATGAATTTTCAGTTTTTAATTATTTATTTTATTAAATGATGTATTTGTAATATTTGTTCATATTATATTCATTAAGTAAATATTTTGTTTTGCATCTTAAACTATCTATTTTTTTACGAATGTGTGATATTATATAAAAAATATAAAAAATGAGTATAGAGTTAATTATATAATTTTAAAAACAGAAATTTTTCTTTCGTGTGCGATATCATATAAATAATGATCCGCCCAGTTAACAAAAATCATGATTATTTTATGTGTAATTTTTTTATTTTGACCATTTCCTTAAAACTATATTAAATTTTACATATTTTAATTATAATATTTTTAATATCTCTACCTTTTTATTTGAAATGCAACTCAATATTTTTTTAACAATTATAACAAAATATTTAAAAAATATTTTTAGAATTTGTTTGAAAAATATGAAAATTACATTTTAAATTAAAATTATTCTAAAATATGATAAGTTTTGATGTAAACGAAAACTCAAATTATGTCAAAAATAATGATATTCAATGATAATAACAATTTTAATTGATTATTTTTTAAAAATACATTTACAAAATATTGTTTGAAAGAAAATTCATTTATCTTTCAAATATAAAATAAAAATATTATAATTAAATAATAAAAAATAGAAATAAAAACCATAAATTTAGCAAATGACAACTGGGTTATATTATGCTAAAATTTTCTTTCTAACAATTTATCAAATGACAAATGAGTTATGAGCAAATAATACCATATAATTTTTAAAAACATAGCCATTCTTAAATATTTTTTGAATAAATAATTATTTTTAAATTTAATCAACTGAAAATAATATCCCTACAATTGTGTGAGTCAAATTCTAGTTTTATTGATGCATGTTATATATTAGTGCTGCATGTTTTAGGTAATATTTTAATGATGCACGTTTTTAAAAATCTCCATTATTAAAATTATGCACGTAAGGATAACTCATGAGTTTTTTTGGTTGATTAAATGACATTATGTCTAAATTTATTTAAGGATATTTCATTAAGGTAACTAAAAAAGACAAACAATAAAATAGGAAGTTTAAATTCATTTAAGCATATTTCATTAATGTAACTGAAAAGACAAGTAATAAATTAGGCAGTTTTATTCGTTTTAGGATATTTCATAAATGCAAATAAAAAAAGACAAGCAAAAAAAAAGAGTTTAATTAATGAAGTAAGAATATTTTCAAATGGGTACTTCTCTTTTAATAATATAGATAGATTTCATCAAGAAACAAATGGAAAATTAAGACTGATCATGAATATGGATACATATCCCAAACCTAGATGACATTAGAATATAATATTTCCATTATTGTAGTTTCCTCTATTCGATAGTATTAGGAAATCTGATGTATATAAATATAGGCCTTGAGGTCTTCCATGAATAATAAGAACGATTATATAATTATAGAACTTCTCATGGTATCAGAGCCACAACGGTTTTTGAGGACCAAAACCAGCGCTTCCGTTTATTGTGGTTAGAAAATTTTGGTTATGGTGATGACAATTGAAGAAGACGACGTTCCGGATGATGATGACGTGAAGAAACAAACTCGAATTGCTTTCAAAACAACATGCGAATCTCGATCTCACGACATGCGACCTCGAACTCTCGACATCACGACCTGCGACCACGAATACTCAATCTCACGACTTGCGATTTCTCGAACTCTCAACCTGCGACTTCAATCAAGACCACCGAACAACTTCAACCCAAAAACTCACGACCACCGAACCTGCGACCTCACGAACTCACAACCGACGAACTTGGGACCTCTCGATTTTTCTTTGATCAACAAGGATAGCAAACTTTCCTGTTGTTACAACGACCTCGAATTGATGAAACCGAACCTGACGAAACCGAACCCGATAATATTGAATTCGACGAACCGAAACCGACGATCCAACAAACTGATGATTTTGACGAAAGAACCAACGACCGATTTGAATTTGAATACTTGTAGTTCAAGTTGGACATACAAAATTTGTATGCTCCAACTTGAGGGGAGGTATTGGGATATTAGCATATCCCAAACCTAGATGACATTAGAATAGAATATTTCCATTATTGTAGTTTCCTCTATTCGATAGTATTAGGAAATCTGATGTATATAAATATAGGCCTTGAGGTCTTCCATGAATAATAAGAAGGATTATATAATTATAGAACTTATCAATGGATTTGATTTTGAGAATACCATCATAAAAACAAAAAATGGTACGGAAGCAAGGCAAGTATTAAAATAAAAAACGACTAAGGATATTTGACTGAGGTATCGGTTTGTTTATTACATGGATCACTAATTTTTGGCATGCAATTTGGAAAATGAAAATATTAATATGCCAAAACGAGCAATATCACATGACAAGTAATGAAAACATGTAGATACAATTAGTTCCCTCTTTATATTTTGTATCTCTGATCTGGCATTTTCTTTGTTCTTGATTTCGTGCTCCTCATACAGATAATACTCTCTTACACAAAAAAAAATAACTTCTTTCTCAATGCACCAACCGATGCAGCCATGCAAAAGATCGTAGCTCAAACTTATATCTAATTCTTCTTTTTTGGCTACTCACTTTTTCGTCAAAAAAAAAAGCTCAAACTACTTGTTAAAAGCTAGCCTGGTCAAATTGACTCACTCTACTAACTTTAAAGGGAATCTGAGAAATAAGTAGATCAAAATTTTCATGTTGCCTATAGTGTCGTGCGAATTCTTAGGAATAGGAGAACCAGTAATCCCAAAAATAGGAGGTATGGAGATTAGTTGGTTAGGAGGGAATCCCAGCGATATTAGCAATGATGAGGTGATGAGATTATGTTTGTTTTGGTTAGGGATTAGAGGAATGGGAGAGGTAAGCCAAGTAAGGTAACGAGTTTTTGTTCGTAGAAAGTTCCATTTCAATCTGCTTATCTGTTTGAACTAGGGCTGGGCAAATAAACCGAACCCGAAAATCTGAACCGATCCCGATCCGATAAAAATGAATCCGAACCTGACATAAATACCGAATGGATCATGTTTTTTGGTATTTTGGGTTATGGGTATTATCCGAACCGAATCCGAACCTAAATGGATATCCGATAGAACCCGAAACATTTAAAATCACAAAAAGAACTTCTACCAAATATGATCTTAATTCGTAATATGTATCCAAAATACTTTAAGATATTATTGAACTTCTAAAATAATTATTTGTTACATGAAGGTTGATGGTGGAATGTGGCGGTTGAAGCCTGAAGTTTTTAGATTTTGGTTTTGTTTTCATTGAATAATGTTTCTCATTTCATGAGAACTTAGTTTTTGTTCTATGATTTCATTTATCTGATTTTCTTTCTATCACTAACTATGTTTATCTTTCCCTTGATTTTGAATGATAATGTTTGATGTTTTTTCTTATTTTTGAATTGATTTTACTTATGTTTTGGCTAGGCCTGTCCAATATGGTAAAACCGAACCATACCGAACCGAACCGAACCGAAATAGACAATATGGTATGGTTTTGGTATATACCATATAAACCGAATGGATATGATTTTATAAAAACCGTAGGATTTGGATATGGTTTGGTTTATAACCGATTAAACCGAATAAACCGAACAAAACCGATCAAAATTAAAAACATGTAAATATGTACATATTTTATAACGTCACATGAAAAATATATTTGTTATATAAGTTATTCTTTTGTTAATAATTATTACCATATTTTTATAGTAATAAAGAATCATAATTTGAAAAACACTTAAAATATAATTAAATAACAATTCATCGTAACTGAGGATTTTTATTTTCTTAGTCTTCTTCTTTTAATCATTTTGTTTTCTTTTATCATTGATTAAATTGAGGTGAAGGTTATAAATTTGATAGGTAATAACTAGAAAAAATTCTTCACAATTTTTTTCTTATTTATAAACGAACAGAGTTTCACTCGACGAAGCATGACTTTGATGAACACTGAATATGGAAGAGTGGAAACATTTTCTTTCATACTTCTCATTTTTTTTTCAAAATTTCGAGCTTTGATTTTAATTCTAGATATGATTATTTCATTTGAAGGTATAAGCTTTTTTATTTTTTTGTTCTTTTATTTGAAAATATAATATATTTTTAATAAATGACTGCGATGACAATATGACTCTAAAATTTATATAATATGATCCCAAACTAAATAATTATGTTTTGGTATAAAACCAAATAAACCGAAAATCGGCGGTATATAAACCAAACCGAACCGAACCGAAGTAAATAAGGATTTAAAATGGTAGTTATATTTTAATAACCGAAATACCGAAAAACCGAAAAAACCGAACCGATATCCGGATTGAACACCCCTAGTTTTGGCTATTAAAATATGTACAAATCATATATTTTAAATCCGAAGAACCGATTTAATTTATGTTTTAGTTACAAAATAGGTACAAATCAGATATTTTTAAATCGAAGAACCGATTGGGACCCGAACCCGAAAGTACAATGGGTTATACCGGTTCTTTGAAGATTTACTAACCCTGATCCGAACCCGATAAAACCCGAACCGGTCTCGAAATTTCCAAGTTGATGAGAATTCATTTGTCAATAACCCCTCCTAAAAATATAAGAAAATATTAATATAATATTGTTATTAAATATATAAGTTGGATACAAATGTTTTTTTTTTCCATTGACAAACAAACTATTAATTTAAGTAATTGTATGTTTAACATTTATAGTTAGTTATACTCAGTTTAATAATAATTTTAATACCAAAACTCACAAATGTAACGTTAAAATAATCATTACAAAACCTATAAATTAAAATGCATAACATAAATACAATGAATTTACCATATATAATAAACTAAATAGTTTATTCAGTTTTATATACTATTATAAAGTATATGAAAGAGTTAAATCAAAATTTTATAAATATTATCAAATTTTCTGGGTTTTTCGGGTCAAACGGTCTCGGTTCACGGGTAATGGCGATTTTAATTTATTGGTTTTCATTAAAATTGATTCGGTTATTAAAAATTAAGTATAAATAATTTTTTAGGATCTTTGGTTAGTTAGAATTTAAATATAATTAATATTTATAGGTATATGATTTGTATTTTAAAATTTTAGGTACCCATTTGGTTATCGGTTCGGTTTTAGTTTTTCGATTCGGTTTTTCGGTTCCCAAAGATATAAGATTTATTCGGTTATTTATGATATTCATTTCAATTTTGATTTGTATTTTTCAGTATGGTACAGCTTGGTTCGGTTTCGGATAAATGTGCCAGACTTATATACTATTTTACATATAAATTCATTTCAAAAATAAATCTGTGCTTTTCAAACTTGGATCAAAATCTAGTATAGACCGGTCGGTGCAAAAACAATTAGAAATTAACATTTAAAGGGTTGTCTACAAATTTAAATTCAATCAAATAAAAAAAAAGTGATCTTTAAAAGATTTCTTTAATATTCCTCCCTGAAAAGGTTTTTTTTTCATTATTATTCCTCTTATTTTCATGCTAAAGTGTTTTTATATTTGTTTATCTAGTTGTTAGCTAGAACTAATCTGGTAAGATAAGGCGTCGTATTTGCTCTGACCTCACTCTACATATTTCCGATTACCGACTCCGGCTGCTCTCATAGGGTCGGAGTCGGGTATAGCCTTTGTTGATCTCTATCATGGTTTTGAAAGATCTACAGATTATCTCTCCTTCTACTCAACGGTCGGATGATCCGATCATGATCGGAGTGTTTGAGGGATGTTTGTAGATCTTTCTGGTTACATCACTTTTCTCATCTAGTTGTTTGGTTGGGATTTTGTCCTACTTGTGCAGATCTGATCTTCTTGGAATCTTTTGTCTGGCTGTGTGAATTTGCATGTTTGGATTCGCGATGTCTTTGTTGTCTTCTCCGGTTCGATCTTCTACCTTATTGTTCCTTGCATGCGGTGGAATCCGGGGTTGATTGGATTCGCTCCTTGTCATTACCAATTGATCAGATCGAGATCTTCACTTTCGTCAAGCTTCAATTTGGCGGTTTCAAGTCCTTCGCGACAACGCCGTTCCGGTTTGAAGACTTAGAAATGGTTCGTCTTCATGTTATGCTGGTTCTTGTTGCTTGGGTTCTCAATTGTCTGGGCTATTCACAATAGGAGGCCTCTCTTCACGGTGGTTTGATCAAGTTATCATCATCGGTTTGTTCTTCTCAAAGGATCCGAAGACTGCATGCAATTTTTGCTCATCGTGTTTATGAATCTGCTGTTTTGTCTTTTGCTTAACTAGATGAAAGAATGTTGTTTATATTATTGTCTTGTTAAATGTTTTTTCTTTTCATCATGTCTCCCTTAATTGGGCTTATGCTTCTGGGAACTTTAGTTAAGTTCGCCAGCTCCTTTCTCCGGGATACTTGTATCCGCGGAGCTGTATGGTTTCTATCTTTGATCAATATAATCTTAATAGTGTTGAAAAAAAAGCTAGAACTAATTTTTGTTACATTTCCTAGGGCTATTATCTCAAACTTTCAAGACCATTAGTTTCATGTGTCAGTCAGCAATAAAACAAGGAGAACTCATTAAATACGATTTGTGACAAGGAATTGGAGATTTGTTTCATCTTGATTAAATGGTTGATAAATCTGATTTCCATAAAATCAACCATCCGGTGTATTTGGAAAATCCAAAACAAAAACTGCCACCAAAATATTAAAATTCTTATGTTATAAGCAAATTACTAGATTTGGACCCGCACAACCGTGCGGGTATTAATTTTCATGTTTATATATATTTTACATATTTAAAATATATTTTTAAAGTAACTTATATATTTAAATTTTTATTATAATTATTTTAAATATAACAATTTGATAGTTTTCATGCTGTAAGTTAATTGATATTTTTAAATCATCATATATATTTGGTATTTTCATTATATATATTTTAAAATTATTTTTTATTCAATTATTATGATCATGATCGTAATTCAAAGCGGTAGATTTTCTTTATCAATATTTTTTATGTTTATTCATTTAAGATAATAACTATATATATATATATAAAAGTTTAAGATAAGTTAATTTTATACATGAATTATCTGATTTACTAATGTTAACCCGTTCTACCAATATATTATATTTCTAGCATAAATTTTTAATGTTTGTGAAAATAAAATATATTAACTTATCAGTGTGAAAATAAAATATATTAATTTATCAGTTTAAAATAATTTTATCATATTAGTTAAATACAATGTTTTTCTTTAAATGATAGATATAACTATAAAATAGTAAAATTTGATATAATTTTTTCATTTTATAAAAGATAGGTGAGTATATATATATTAATGTATATTAACGTTAATTTCATTACTAATTACAAAATTAGTGAAAATATTTATATATAATTTTTGATAATTAAGATATTGTTATAATGTTTTTCAACACATTTGTTAAGAAAATTAAATATTTATTTATATTTTAAATTAAAGGATATCAAATTATATTATGATTTAAGTAGTTAAAATATTATATATTAGCATTAAGGAAATACATTTAATAAAAAAATTAAATGACGATCCAAATAAAAATATCACACATGAATCAAGGTGAGTTTGTTAACCAATCCAGGTTTTTAAGAGTCGTTATTATATTAGGAATGATATATTATTAATCTATATTATTAGTAATAAATGAATGATAATTGATTTCTAGTGAGTGTCCATTTTTTTAAAAAAAATCACACATAAATCAAGGTTGTGACTTCAGTTTTAATACATAAGATATATATTTATATTTTAAATTAAAAGATATCAAATTATATTATGATTTAAGTAGTTAAAATATTATATATTAGCATTAAGGAAATACATTTAATAAAAAATTTAAATGATGATCCAAATAAAAATATCACATATGAATCAAGGTGAGTTTGTTAACCAGTCCGAGTTTTTAGAAGTCGTTGTTATATTAGGAATGATATATTATTAATTCATATTATTAGTAATAAATGAATGATAATTCTTGTGAGAGTCCATTTTAAAAAAAAATTACACATGAATCAAGGTTGTGATTTCTGTTTTAATATATAAGATGTTTAGTAGAAAATTTTTAAAACTTTAGAAATGCTCTTAAAATATTATGTTAGAAAGGTTATGAAAAACGTTAATTTTTTCAACAAAAAAAAAAGAATCACAAGTTTAGGTGATGTTAGGATTATAGGATTCTGATAATTTTTTTTATAAAAACAAAATAGTATCTTTAGAGCCACAATTATATTATATATTAAATAACATGTATATACATATATGTTTTTTGTTGAGTTTTTATTCTATATGATTTTTACGAGACAAATATTTTACATGATGGAAGATCACTCTATCTTTCTTTCCTTTTTAACTATTAACTACATCTTGACCCGCCCAACTGGGCGGAGCTTATTATAACTTTATAGATTTTAAAATTTATGGTTGTTTATGTCTTCTAGTTATTTGTAAATTGTATTAGTAGTTGATGTCGGTTTTTGGGTGATAATTATATGAAATCAGAAAGTGGTATGTTAGATACGTTTGATTTAGCAAGATAGTTTTTTTTTTCAATTTTTAATTTAGTTATACGATACAGACAGATTTTTTTTTGGCGCAAAGACAAACTATTTTTTTTCCTAACTAAACAATGCACGAAAATCACAATCGGGTTAAGCTCTGTTTTTTTCCAGAAATCAAATTATGCTCCTCTATCTCAACACATTCTATCATGATCTGTTCTTCACATCTGTGTATGTTCCTTGAGATATCAGGTTATGAAAATTAAGGAAGAATTATAGGGGTTATATTAATCGACTAATCTTTTTTTGGTGAAATTAATCTACTCATCCGATGTAGAAACTCAGTGAAGATCAGGTTAATAGCTGCTCGATAGATTAAAGGAGTCGTCAAAGACTAAGGTAATATTTTCTTTACTTTTCATCTAATTAAGACCGAAGTATGTTTGCTTAGTATGTTTGCTTGGAAACATGAATAACAATATAAATGATAATTGTTTGATAACATTAATAGCAATATAAAAAAAGTATAGTGTCAATTTAATAATTTTATTAATATAAATACATTAATTATCTTTTCATATTTTGCTCGTTTTTACAATTTCATTAATTATATTACCTTAACATTACATCACATTAATAATTATATTACCATAATAATAATAGTGCAGATTTTTATTTATTAGTTTTCAACATTAATTTTGTGTCAATTATAAAATCAAAAATATAACATAATTTAAACGTTCGGTTTAGTTTGTTTTACTAAATATTTTTTTAGTTTCAATCAGTGGAAAATTAAGTAGCCAAAAATATAATTCAAAGACATGTTTTGTGGATAAAATAATAACTTAAATTAAAATAATAAAAATATATAACATTTATTATCACTTAATTTTTCACTCCATATAATTATTTTACTAAATAAAACACTCTTTTTATTTCACTTAATTTAGTCAAACTCATAGAAAGAGTTCTTTTTATTAGTTTATAAAATCAGTTAGGCATGAACATTGACTATCCATTTAGGTACGGGTTGTTCCTTTTGGGTATCATTTTTTTCGTTTTGAAATTATGCTCCACTTGAATATTATAAATTTATGTGTGAGGTTTGAGTTTGGTTCTTGTGGGTTTGTATGAGTTCGGTTTTGATGTATAGAAACCTAAAAATATCTAAATAACAAATGTATCTGAAACGGGTTCGGATATTTGTACCAAAAATAACTGTATTACACGATTTGGTTCATGTCTTTTGAATACAGCTAGTTATATTACGACACATCTAAAATATATGATATTAATTATGGAGAACAGTTATCAATGTATAAAAATGTTTGAAACAATAACCGCGCAGATGTGCGAATCAATCTCTAGTCATTGTTAACGATAAAAAAAAAAATTAACACCTGTTAATGATAAAACCAGAGATAACCATTCATATGTTCAGCCATATAAATATATATATATATATATATATATATATAAACTTGTATATATCGTTCTGTATTAATAGTATATGAAACAAAATATACATCGTTCTGTATTAACAGTATATGAAACAAAATATACACAAACATTCGGATTGTCACGCACAAACATTCGGATTGTCACGCCGGTCGCCTGGTCTTAACATACTGACGATAATATTTTTAAAAATATCTGCACTTACGTGTTTTTGAAACATGTAAGAATCTCAGGATTGATCAAGACCAAATTTGCATCAAATGCATCGGTAATTTGAATATCACCTAGGTATTATTTTAGTGAAAATATAGGATTTTTTTTTGTCATTGAAAATGTTCCCGAGGAACAGAAGACCAAATGGTCGTAGTTCAAACAAAGAAGCAAAGATACTAAAGGAAATAAAAATGCCAGTAGGCACCAAAAACTCCCAACACACGGGGAAGAAAACATAACAGAATTCATCTTGCTCGGTAGCTTAAAGTAGCCCCGAGATACCTAGTAGCTCACATCTCATACAGTCCTTGCTGCTTCCCTTCTGATCAGAGGATGTAACCATACTGGCCCATTTGTAGCCACATAAGATTACTGCCATTGAACCTGCAAGGAGCTGAATGCAATTGATGAAGCCACCCTATTCCCCTCTCTCTGAATTACCGTAACTCGATTTGTCTCAATCTGATCAGAAGGGAAGCAGCAAGCAAAACTCCAAAGTGATAGAAGATTAATGGGCACTGAAGCCTGATCAAGAGTCGTAGACCATTGAGTAACTGACGACTCAAGCAAAACTCTACTAATTTTAATGTCACACAGTGCTTCCACCGTCCATACCATAGGGTTTTATGTCATGAACAACTTGTTTCTCAAGAATATACCAACTATTATTTTAGTAAAAAAGAATATACTTTATTTTGTAATCAATAAATGGGTGATATATATGGATATTTGAGCACGATTTGGGGAATACTTCAGTTTGAAGATATTGTTAACTATTTGGCAAAATTTTCTCTAAGGTTAACTTTAACTGAATAGTTAACAAAAATGGTTACAAAAACCGAAATTTGTGTATATTAATTACTTGTTTTTTAATGTGGACCAAATTAATTCGGGTTATGTTAGAAGAATAAACCCATATAATTGATGCAATGATTTCTGTTTTCTTATTGAATAATCCATCAACTTCATCTTCTCCAAATGTATACTGTGATAAAGGTATATGGATAATAGTACAGGAAAATAACAAAAAGTCAATTACTTCTTATTCTAGTAACGTTACAAGTCAGACTTGTGCAGGCTAACACAACATGAACAAAAAGGACTAATACATATATGACACGAGCAATAACAGAAAACATTATTAGTAACAATATATTCAAGTCATGTTCGTTCATGGACACAGCATTGATACCATCATATATGCTAATTAATGTTTAGAGTGGTTTCAGAGATCCACTTAAAATGTCTATGGAACAACTTTGAGTAAACAATAGATATAGTAAACATGCAGAACAAACACGACTTGAAATCATATAGCGTTTGATCGAAAGGTTTATTATAGAAGTCACGATGTATATAATATATAAAGGTTTGATTTTTTTACTGCATATATAAAGGTTTGATTATGTTCTTAAAACATAGACATTTTCGATTTATGTAATTGTTGTTGGCAATGTGGGATTTAATGTGATATTAATATGAAACTAAATGATAGAACAACTTAATGTAATGATTTTCTAGTAGATAGTCCAAAATAAAATATCACACATGAAAGAAATTAAGATTTATATTTTAATATATAAGAAGCAAACAATCTTCTATTATTTTGTGTCTAAAATTTTATTTAAATATATCAGTTTGACTTCAGGATATACATATATATATATATATATACATATATATTTTTACTTACATCACTTTCACAAACTTAATATGATTTCATATTTCATATTTTTTATCTAACACTACTAGATCTTTCCATATGGAGTTATATTTTGTTGGTTGTTCTATTTCGGTCTGGTTACCCAGACTACTTCAAGCTTGACTAACAGAATGGTATTTTGACGTAAAAAAAATAAAAAAACGTAATATGATTAGAGGCGCCAAACACTAAGCCCTCGATATGATTACGATACACAACACAATAAAATCACCGTTAATACTTAATAGGGAACACACACCGTGGTCGCATGTAATCCATACATTTAATGTATAAGTTTTAGACTAACTTTTCTGAATGTTTACCAGATTATCAAAAATTAAACTGGTACATTTGAGAAATCTTCATCAAAACCACTTAAATATTAAAAACCATATAATTACTATAGTGTTGTTGGTTTTGTTACCGCAACTGGCTGCGTCTGAGTCTGAATCTGCGTCTGAGTCTGAATCTGTTTTTTGGTAAATAATGAATTAGGTTAAGGACGAAACAGTAAATTGATTAAGTAAACGCGGAATTAAAGTCGCGACCGCTGATTTTTTCGGCGTCTAACGCTGGACGCTGCGTTCGGACACAAACACAGATACCCGCATTGCTGAAACAAACAAATTTTAATTGGAAACACAGCCACAGACGTTGTACCTGCGTTGATGAAACGAACAGGAGAATTCTGTGTAACCGCATATGTATATTTCTGTGAAATAAAATTCTTACCGCTAACATAGAAAGGTAAAAATAAAAACTCAACACTCTTCTGTTATAGATTGAAAGAAAACTTAAATCAGACCAAACACAAAGCCCTTCAGTTCACTGGACACGACCGTAGTTGGGGCCTCGCAGTTAGACATTGACAAAGAGAATGCCACTTTGGCTTTTCTAAATTGAATAATTAACAAACTAAATAAATGCAAATGCTATAAATATTAGAGTCTACAAATTAAACACGTCCGTGCAACTAATAACACATTTAATTAATAAATAAGAACAAAATGCATTAACAATTTGCCACTATTTCTCCAAAACTGTTTTACAATCTCCTGACAAAACTAAATTATTAAATTTATAAAAGCTGACTAAATAATAAAAAAACATCAAAATTTCTCAGTAGCCTCATAGATATTTGCTAATGGTTTTCCTCTTAGCTTCTCCTCACTCACTCATGATATTAAACGAATAGTAGTTCTGATATCAACGAATCATCAAAATCACTGAACATTGAGCCGATGTCTTTGATACTCGAAGATGTAAACTCATCGTCAATGTTCATACTACTTTGACCACCCAAGAACATATCACCAAAGATATCATCATTTCCTGAAAATACTTGACTCACTGGTTGATCGAATATCGAAGTCTCCGGTGGAGATTCGTTGAAATAGTTGTCCAGAAATGAGGTATCCAATGGAAACGAATCATCGGATTCACTTGAACCGGTACTAAACCGGGTATGCCACCATGGTGCATCTGAACTCTCCGGTTCCGGTTTACCCGATTTAAACGGCTGCGGTATTTGTTGCATTTCGTCGGATGACTGGAGATTGAGAACGGATGTAGGAGACGAAATATGCTGAAAATCTTCGGTTGATTCAGAACTTGATGTTGTTGTTGTTGTTGTAATGATGCTTTCCGGTTTATCAATAACCGGTTGTTCCGGTTCTGATTCATCTTCTTGAGATTGAGGCGGTACCGAGAAATTGGTTAAAGCGTCCGGTCCACGGAGTCTAATAGCAGCGTTATCATAAACCACAGCAGCTTCCTCCGCCGTCTCAAAAGTACCAAGCCAAATCCTCCGGCGCTGCTCCGGATCTCGAATCTCCGCCGCCCATTTCCCCCACGGCCGTTGTCTAACGCCGCGGAACTTCCTCCCATTTTGGCCGGAGGAGACTGAGACTTTGAGAGAACGGTGACGGTTCGAAGCCGCCGGAGATTGAGTTTCGTCGGAGAGTCTCTTCCTTTCCTTCATGGAAACGCCGGAGATGTTGATGTTGTTGCAGCCTGGCTCGACTTTGATCTCGTTAACGAACCTCTTGACTCGTCGGCGAGGGAAGAGGAAGTCTTCTTCTTCGCCACTTGATGAATCGGTTGCGTAAGGATCGGTCATAGAGACACGAACGATTCTCACAGAGTCAGGTCGAGTTTCGCCGGGGAGATATTTAGTGACTGATGTTTTGTGCTCTGTGTACTTCAGTGGTCGAAGATCCATGTATTCCTCCATCAATACTCTTTTTTTTTTATTCTCTATATTCGCATCAAAATGAAAAATAGCGAAAAGAAAGGGATTAAAACTTGAAAAGTTTGAGAAGAGATTACTGGAGAATCAAAAATAAATAAACCTTGTGAGAGATTTTATCACGAGAATTTAATTAAAAATAGTTTTAAAAGTGAGGAGAGATTGAAGATTTTTCGTTTGATATTTTGGTGGGTGAGAGAGAAACTCGTTTTGAAACACAGTGATTTTGCTAAGGGTGTGCAGAAGGCTTCTCAAGCTCACTCCTCAGAATCCTCATTTATAGGATCGGGAGGAGAGATATTATTCATTTTTAATAATAAAAGTTATGGTATCTCTTGTATTAACTTTTTATTTTATTTTCTATTCCTTCTCCGCTCCTCCACCGATGGCAGTTCTGATATTATTCGTCAACATCCAAGGGTAGTTGCGGAATAAGAAAATTGTTTAAAATTACTGGACGCCGCATTCATGAGAGCAAGTTAAATGGTGACACGTGTCAGTATATGATATTTGGCCTCTTCTTGTTGCCTATGGTATGTGCTGAGTCAGCGCGTGCTATCAATCTCGAGCCTTACCTATTCATGTCACGTGACCCCCAAGATACCCGGTCCTGGTGTTTTTTTCGTCTCATTTCATCACTAATTTTATTATAATAATAATAAATTACCTCTTCTCTACAAATTTTTAGAATCTGTTTTACTAGTTGTTATCATTCCACTAGCTTTGACCGACATGTATGACAGTATGACTAATTAATGATGATTTGTAGAGAGTGCACGTACTAATGTTTTTTACTTAAATGAGTTCACCAACTGTTAGCAAATTTAAAGATACTTCCTTAAACTGATATATTCAAAATTTTGAATACACTGTATTGTACAGTTCGTTATATTGTTTTCTGAAGTAGAAAACAAATAAACTTATTTATAGAAGTATATATATTTATTTAGGAAACTTTTTATTTAAAATATATTTGTTAAAACAATTTAGAGAAAATATCTGTTGAAAATAAGTACACTCTGTATATACTAGTTAAAAAATCTTACCATTTTACAGCTAGAAGTAACGTGGGAAACAACCTAGAATTTGCCGCCTTTTATAATTTGGTATGGCACATCTCTAGGCTTTTTCTGTATTCTTTGTTTTTCACGCGCTATTTCACCACTATTTGATCTTCGTGATTTTCACACGCTTCTCAAGTAGCATTTAAATACAACTTTTTTTTAACAAAAGAATTTAAATATAACTATATTTTCTGATTTCTTCTAAATATACTGTGTTTGTTTTTCTGGGTTTTTATTTGAGTTTGAAAAATTAAACCTTTTCCTAATTTTTAGAAATAAAACTCATAAAACAATAGTGTATTTGTTTATTTTTCGGTTTGATGCATTAAGATTCGGTATTGTGCATTTTCCCTTTGATTCTTTAATGGATATAAAACCGTATATAGTGTATATTGTAATGTAAATCTTATCAGATTAGATATTCATAAAACTTGTTTTGCAAAACCATGATTATATTTAATAAATCTTGAGAGTATCCACTATAGTCTTAATTTTTACTAGAACTTGATTTGCACCGCGCACGAGTGTTTGATTTAATTTGTGTTTAACATAAATTCATAAACCGCTGGTTTTATAAAAAAAATTCATATGTATTTATATGTTTTGTAATTTGGTGATTTAGTTAAACCCATAAAAATGTTATCTCCCTTTAACACATGCGATTAAGTTAATATTCGTACTATATTAATAATGGTCAATATATTAATATCAATTTGGTTAGATATATAAGTTTTGGAATTGTAATTAATTAATTTAAAATGATTTAAATGTGGTGGCAGAATCTTTAAATAAAAAAAAATAAAAAAAGGAAATATTTAATTTATTTTAAATACAATGGTTAAATGTGTAAATAAAAAAAGTACGAAAATATCATTATCTATGTTTCCAAACATTCTTATTTAAACTGTTATTCATGTTATCAAACAGTACCGAAATGTATTTCAGTTTTAATAATATAGATTTATTAAAACAGTACAAGAGAACTAATATGTACATTGACTGTAGCTTACTTTTCGAAGGTTTGTAACTTTTCTTCTCATAATTAAATGGAATGACGAAGTATTAATACTGTTACAAACCAGTTACGAATCTAGTTAATATGCTACGGATTGGTTATGTTAATAGTGATACAACCA
Organism: Brassica napus; assembly: GCF_020379485.1. Lineage (NCBI taxonomy): Eukaryota > Viridiplantae > Streptophyta > Magnoliopsida > Brassicales > Brassicaceae > Brassica > Brassica napus. Next base: position 12,033,820 of record NC_063445.1, on the reverse strand, counting down.
CATTAGCCAGAAAACTAGAATTATACAGACCATCATCTTGTGTAAAATTAAAGAGGTAAGAAAACTTGTTGACCTAACACTGTATATGATATATAGTAAATAATATCTACAAGATACAATGAGATACGATGTCATGGGAATAAGAAATAACACTATGTATATCATTCAATAAAACTCAAGCGATTATATGCGATTATATACGATTTCACACTCTTTGCCAAATCTCTTTTTCAAATCTCATTTAATAATTTTACAAAACATTTAACAGAAAAAGGCATAAAGAAAATTATCAAGTTAAAACCAAAATAATGAACGTAAAACTCTTGAACTCCCAAACCTTTCGCAAAAGGCGAAAACAATTAGGGGGTTTTATTGAATCTGAAATTTGAAGTAATTTGATTTTTAATGAGTTTCTAGATGATTGCAGGAGAATTAAAGAATTTGGTATGATTTTTGTTAAAATACTCTAGAATCTCATCTAAAACAGTGAGATTTAGATTTTTATTTTTATAACTAATGAACTCCTCTCAAACGCTCTAGAAACAATTAAAGTACTCTAAAATATCCAATTTAAATTTTGTTCAATAACAGTGGATTTCAGAGTGTCTTATGAAATGACAAGTTAGACAAGTTCAATAACATTGAATTTTAAAGTGTTTTTGAAAATCTATGTTTGAATAACAGTGAATTTGTCATTTTAATACAAATCACTTGAAACTCTTGGTTGCACTTCACTGGATTCAACTGAATAAATAAATAAACATTTTGATAAACATTAAGTAAGAGAAGCGAAAAAAACTCTTGGGGGGGGGGGGGAGGTAATTGGAAGAGGCTATAGAAATTATGGACAGCCAAAACATTATAAAAATATACAGCGAACAAAAATTCGAAACCAAAACTACAAATCTAAAACACAAATCTTAGAACAAAAAACATAAAATCACAGCTTTTAACCAATCAAACTCTAATACTCTAATTTTTTTTTACCATTAATTATCCCACAACAACGAAGTTATCCGTTAAAATAAAAACAAACAACAAAGATTTTGAAAAGGTGTCTCAAAAGTATATACACTTTAAACCTTGGTTTAAAAATAAAAAGGGTGAATCTCATGCATTTTCTCTCTTTTTTATTATCTTAAATTTTTCATCGTTCGGTGGAGTCTCTTCCAGCTCCAATGTCATTGTCGGACCATCTTGACCTCTCCCCTCCCTTTCCTTTGGTATTTGCTTTTATTTAGATTGAGTTTCGATTTTGAAGATCTTGGAGGGACTATCTGTAACTCCCTGATTTGCAACGTTCGTGAGTCTACACATCCACGATCTCTTCTAGTGACCCTTATTTTCATTCGACGTCTTGTGCGTTATCAGAAAGGCTCAATAGATTTGATATATTGACCATGCAAACACGACGTGCTCATACGGTACCAAGATCGACCAAATTTCACCAGCTTCCCGAAAGTTCACACATCCTTTGATTGCTCCAGCTCAAACAGGCTTAACTCGGTAGATCTCCGGATGGTAACCAAAAAGGCAAGTGCACTTTGTGTCATAGGTAGCCAAATCAATGCTTATAAGTCATTTCCACCTAATCTACAACCACAAACTTGGGGTACACATTCAACCTCACTAAAGAAGTGCAATGACCTCCTTGCACATTTGGACCGTCACCCCCGATGGTGTGAGTCCACTCGACTCCACATTCTCATCATGTTTTGGCTTTGATACCAATTGTAACTCCCCGAACCGCCAACACCCATGAGCCCCCACGTCCATTCTCGGCCTGCGAACCTCATCCTCATTTGACGTCTGGTGCGTTTACGGGAAGGCTCAGTAGATTTGATATACTGACCTTGCAAACACGATGTGGAAGTTCTCCATGCTTTGTCCTCACTCACATGGTACCAGGATTGACCTGAATGCACCAGCTTCCCGATAGGTCACACATTATTGATTGTTTCAATTCAAGTACGCTTAACTCTAAAGTTATCTCTGGATGGTTAACCGAAAAGGTAAATGCACTTTGTGTCATAGGTTGTCAAATCAATTTTTATAAGCCCATTCAACCAAATCTACTACCACAAACCCAAGATACTACACTATCTCTATCTTCTCAACGAATCAACAATGTTCTTTAGAGTGGTGATCTGTATGAAAACTCGTTGGTCCTGATGGCTCGCCGGTATCCATGGCTTCATTTCTCTGTTTGAGGATGACACAGAAGATGCTGATTTATGTTCGTTAGTCATCAGGTTATTGGGTATGTATTGGTTGATGTGAAGGTATATCCGATGTCGATGGTTATTTCTTAGGGGAAGATGTTTCCTTGGGTTGTGTTTCCTTTCTGGTGTGGCTTCATCTCACATATGGGATGATTGTGAAGAGGTATGTGGTTTCTCGGACTTGTGAGATGGTGTCGATATATATGAGCTAATTGGCGGTGGTTAGGGTTTCAGAAATTGGATATCCTTCGATTACGATGTATGTAGTGTTTCTAAAGGCGAGTGTCGACAGATCTACTGACTAGCTTAGACACCCAGTTTCTATGAAGTCCCAAATGTATGTTGGGTTGCTTGTTGGTGTTTACTAGTCACTACAAGAAAACATCGGTATTCTGACGGACATTCCGACGGAAAATGAAATCCTCGGAATTTCCTCGGAATATACCGACGGAATTCCGAGGAAACATCAATCCGTCGGAATACTCCGAGGAAATTCCGACGAACCAGTGATCGATCGATGCGTTTTTGGACATATACCCATCGATCGATCACATTGTTACGCTTTGGTCCATCTTAGTGATCGATCGATGTGTTTTTGGACATAAATACATCGATCGATCCGTTTATAAAAAAACATTCAAGATTTTGAAACCCCAAACACTAGTTCCTCAGAATTTCCTCGGAATATTCCGAGGAACACTTGATATCCTTGATCGATCGATGGGATAATCTCATCGATCGATCACATTGTTACGCTTTGGTCCATCTTAGTGATCGATCGATGCGTTTTTGGACATAAATACATCGATCGATCCGTTTATAAAAAAACATTCGAGATTTTGAAACCCCAAACACTAGTTCCTCAGAATTTCCTCGAAATATTCCTACGGAATTCTGAGGAAGAAAAGGGTTTCCTCGGAATTTCCTCGGAATATTCCGAGGAAATTCCGAGGAAATAGGGTTTTTAAACCGAAAACAACGTTTTGCGGTTTGAATAACACCTATATAACCCTTATTAAGTGTCTTACGTTCATTATGAAGTCAAAAATTTGTTCATTACCCTATAATAAACACTTTTCCGATTGTATGAACGAAATCCCCACAACATAAGAGAAACACTTATACACTTTAATGAACGGTAAAGGGAATACTTACAATTCGTTTTGAAATTTGTTATTTCATGGTTTATGCTCATCTATACAAAGAATCCTCAATGGTATGCATTACAATTGTATAAGAAATAAAATACGGCAAAAAAATTGATGTTTTGAAACCCCAAACACTAGTTCCTCGGTATTTCCTCGGAATATTCCGAGGAAATTCCGAGGAACAATATAAATTAATAGAAATACATGCACATGATATTCTTTTTCCTCGAATTAATGAAAATATTCCGAGGAAATTCCGACGGATATTTAAGTGGCCGTCGGAATTTCCTCGGAATATTTTCATTTAACCGGGCAAACAAGCCGCCAAATATTTCGCGAAAATTGAAATTGAAAATACTGAGGGAATTCCGACGGAAAATATCTGTCAGACCCAAGGTTTTATAAACTCGAACCGCATCTTCTTCCCCATTTCTCTCTTCTTCCCCATTTCTCTCTTCTTCCCCATTTCTCTCTCTTCTTCCCCATTTCTCTCTTCTTCCTCTCCGGCGATCTCTCTCTCCTTCCGGCGTTCTCCACCTTCTCTCGCGACGATCTCTCCGGCGAATCCTTTCCATTCCTTTACAAATCATGTAAGGACCTTATCCCACTCTCTTAGGTCCTATTTGTTAGGTTTTTAAGTAGATTTGATGATTTTAGAAAGTTTTTGATAGATTTTTGTTAGGGTGATTGGGTAGGATTGTGATTTGTTGTGTAATAGGTTTAGAATTGTGATTTGGTTGTGTTGAATTGATTTAGAACTTTTTTTATAAATTGTTTATTATTTTTGTATTTACAAAACGTTTATATAAATTCGATTTTACAAAACGTTTTTGTATATAAATTTGATTTTTGGATTTATAAAAGATGATTTCATATTTATAAAAATATTTATATTTATTAAAACTAATTTTGTATTTATAAAACATTTTTTTGATTTATAAACACTATTTTTTTATTTTTGTATTTATAAAAACTATTTTTAAATATACAAAACGTTCTTTGTATATAAATTCATTTTTGGATTTATAAAAGATGATTTCATATTTTAAAATTAATTTTGTATTTATAAAACATTTTTTGATTTATAAACATTATTTTATTATTTTTTGTATTTATAAATACTATTTTGTATTTATAAAAAGATGATTTCATATCTATAAAAATATTTATATTTATTAAAACTAATTTTGTATTTATAAAACATTTTTTTATTTATAAACACTATTTTATTATTTTTTGTATTGATAAAAACTATTTTGTATTTATAAAAAGATAATTTCATATTTATAAAAATATTTATATTTATTAAAACTAATTTTGTATTTATAAAACATTTTTTTATTTATAAAAACTATTTTATTATTTTTTGTATTTTAAATATGTTTTCTATTTTAATTTTAATTTTATATTTTTGAATTTCAATTTAAAAAAATAAATTTATAATTTTTTTTTTGAATTTTGGAAATATTCCGAGGAAGTGTATCCCTCGGAATATTCCGACGACATATTCCTCGGAATATTCAGAGGAATTTCCGACGAAAAAAGTCCTCGGAATATTCCGAGGAAATTCATTTCCTCGGAATTCCGTCGGAAATTTCCGAGGGATTTCCGAGGAAAGATAAATTTCCGAGGAGTTATTTCCGAGGACTTTTTTCGTCGGTATTTCGTCGCAATAGCGTTATTCCGACGACATACCGACGATTTTTTCCCTCAGTATGCCGCTGTTTTCTTGTAGTGAGTGCAGGAAGCTCCTGTCTTCTTTCCATACTATTTCTTCTAATTTTTAGGTTGTTTATTTTATGTCTTTATCTTCGGATTCATGTAATCCATAGAGATTTTTAAAAATAGATAAGTGGGTTTTAAAGTCTATCAAAATGTAGTACTCACATGAACTCCATCCCCCCTCCCCACCAAAACTCTTGCATGAACCATGGTCTACCAATCCCTCAAAATGGCCCAAGAGATAGCATTACTATGGTTAAAATTATTTCAAAAGTGTAGTAATATTTTCAACTAATTTTTATTAATTAAAATATGCATGATTAGGTTATGAAAGTAAGTATTTGTGTTATTCAAAGAAATATTCAAATGCAATGAGTTTTGTGTGCATAGGGTATCGGATTGAAAACCCTTTAACTTTGATGAATACTAACTAGTACAGGTCTATAACCTTAAATAATAATAAAAAATTAAGTCAAATGTTAAAGTGAAATGCAAATCATTTATAAATTTGATGTCTCTAGCTTTTTATTAGTGGAATTTTAGAATAATATTATAATTATAATTATATATAAAGTAGTACCGCTTATCGGGAAAACTCAGTTGTTCTATATTAATTAAAATGTCAAAATTAAAATAAATAATCAAAAAAATAGAACATCATCAAGTTAGCCCTTTTTCAAAAAAAAAAAAAAATCATCAAGTTCGAACGAGGCGAAAGCCAAAAACAATTATCTACTAAAAGTCAATCCCAAATTACTGAAGACCGGACGGTCAACCGGCTTTCTGTTGTAGTGAAGTAGTAACATTAGAAAAAAAAAACAAAAAAACATCGTTAACTAAAAAAAAATGAAAACAATTAATTTTTTTGATAAAGAATTAATATTTTGATAAAGAAAAAGTTAGTAATTTAAAAAAAAAAATTAATTTTAATAAAATATATGTGTTGGAAATTTTTTTAGCGAAAATATAAAAGTTGTTTTCTATTACAAATCAGTAGAAATTTTATAATATATCGATGATAATGGTAAATTTTTCGTTTGACAAAGTTAAAATTATAAATTTTCAAATATTTTGAGGCAGACGTATATAATAGGAAAACTGTTACAACATCATGGTAACACTTAATATATATATATATATATATATATATATATATATTCTAAGAAAATAGATTAAATTAGCAAAAAAAACAAGATTAATTATTTTTTTCTCTTTATTAATTTAGAATAGATTAAATTAGCAAAAAAAAAGATTAATAATTCTTTTCTCTTTATTAATTTCAGTTTCGTTCCTGAAAATATAATTCTTATTATCATAACTTTATATAGCATATTTTAGCCCTCGCAAAACTGTAAATAGTTATTTTATTTTGCAGTAAAAACTTTTTATAACAACTTTACAAGCAAACTGTAAAAGAAAAAAAAATGGGACGTAGGCAATATGAAGCATGGACGTGGGCCATAAAATCTAAAGAGTGAGATAGCTCTTCAGTCGCCTCCTTCTGCTTTTATTATTATCTTTTAAAAAACTTCCCTTTAGAATTTAAATATTTTTAATCGATTTTTTTTTTTCATTTAAACCGTGATCCATATATAAAAGCCATAAATTTCAGATTGTAAGAATCTTTACAACAGCTATAATAGTGTATAGTCTTACAACAGCTAAAAGTGTTAGTAATAAATATTTATCTTGTAAAAGCTTATAGTAATGTGTCAATATATATGAAGGTGGTCCATTACGAGAGTCACGAAAAAAAAAGTAGAGAGAGAAAGTAGATCTAAGATTGGATCCAGCGAGCGGCCGGCGCGTGAGCGTGCGTGCCATCGCCGGAGTCCTTCGAGCAACCGTAAAGATGTTGGCCTTTCGCTTCTCTTTCGTCTCCTCTGTCCTCCGGCTTACCTGAGCTCTGGTTCAGGTCCCATCCGCGGCGGATCTGCTTCTGGATTAAAGGCGCGGTCGTGTGGAGGTTAGGCGCGGTGAAGCTAGTCGTTTTGCCTTTTGATGTTTCGTTTCCGGGAGGTGGAGGCTCCTACAGCTCCGTCGCCGCCGGCCCTTTTCTCCGGGAGCTGGAGGCTTCTTCAGCTCCGCCGTCGTCGGTTTTTGTCTCCGGGGGGTGAAGGCTCTCTCAGTCTTGCGTCGCCGGCTTTAGGTGTTTCAGTTTGTTGGATCGGTTTTGGATCCCGCTTGTGGCTTGTGTGTGGTTCTGGGTTCGTGGTTCACGGCTTTGTTCAGTCGGATGAGCTCTCGATTGGATCGATGAAGCTCTCCGAAGTGAAGACAAAACATGGAAGTGAAGAGATGGTTTCGATGGAGGCTCTCCGGTAATCTGAGCTCAAGGTTTGCGGTGGTGTAGCTCCGGCGACGTCTCGAGGCGGTGACGGTCAAGTTGAGACGGAAGAGACGCGTGTCGTCCTGATGGTGTTTTATCCTTACATGTGTACGGCCTCCTTGACGCGTGGACCTACCGAAGTCGTCCGGTTTCTTTTGTTTTGGGCCGCAGACCCTTTAACTTATCTTATGTGGCCAGTAGAGTTTTGGGCTTCTTGATGTTTGTTTCGTTGGGCCTCGGGCCGTGTAGTTGGGCTTGATCCCGTTTTATTAATATTAAAAAGCTTGGCGGAAGAAAAAATGTGTCAATATATATTACCAACACTTTTACATTCTTGCATTCCTCTTAGTGTGAAAAAAAGAAAAACAATTACTGAAAGTTTCATATTTTTTTATCAACAATTACTGAAATTTTCTGTACGTTCTAAATTTGTATGATGTCAAAAGTTTATATGTCTTCGTGTTTATTTTTTTTGTAAAAATTGATTGTAAATTTCGCTACACTTTAACCGGTGTCGAATGTGAGATCAAAATCCACCACTTTCGATAGAAAAGATCTCGAACTATCGAGGAAATACATTTCTTTATATAGATTGTACTCCTTTCATTTCAGAAAGATATATATATATATATATTTTTTAAAAAAATTATTTAAAAAAGATATATGTTTTACATTTTCAATGGATAAATTAATTGCAAATTGTAAATTTCAAAAAAACATAATGGTGTTTATAAAGATTTTATTGGTTAAAAGTTTTGAAAAATAGTTGATAACGGAAAATAATGCATTGGTAACTAAAATCTGATATGTTTTTTTAATAAGCGTAAAAAATCTAAAATATACATCTTTCTGAAACGGAGAGATTATGTTCTTCACCTTTGTTCACCAATAGTTGCATGTTTTGTTAACAAAACAAAATTTCTATTTTTTTTCGGACTTTAAATTTTGTAGCCACCGAAAACAACCTTCTTTAGAATATTTTATAAAATTAAAACGTAGCAACCAAATAACTGATTTTTGATGTTTAAGTTGAAAAAAAACTAAAAGAATTGGTAATTAAGATGGAGTGGACAGGATCTTTTTTTTTGTCACGATGGAGTTGACAGGATCAAAACTACGGCGAAAGTGGACAATAACAATAACAAATGCTAAGGCCGTGAACTGAATCACGCTTCACGGACGTGACGGTGCGATCTCTAAAAGAACCGCTTGCATGTTGGCATGTTGCCATTTAGGTGAATGCTTATTTTTTGGTGCGGTTCTTACTTTAAAGGTAAAAAATAACACTTAAAAGTCTGACATATCTGGTACCAGTTAAAATTTCACGGGTGCATACAAATCTTTATAAAAAAAGTTGTCAAAACACTTTAAAACAGTCAAATTCAATAACTATTACAGTCATTAAAAAAATTGTATTTACTATTTAACTTTTCTTGAATTTCATTTATATTTTTTAGTATTAGTTCTCACTTATTTTCCACTTATTTCTAGGTACATCTATACTGAAATAGTTTTTTTTTCATGTATTCATTTTATTGCTCACCTGATTGTTTATATAAACTCATGCATGTTATTGGATAGTATCTATAATATCTGAATTGTTTTATTGATAATTTAATTTACAAAATATTAAAATGATTAAAGTTAAAACAAAATTTTCAAAAGCTCCCAAATTTTTTGAATTAGATGAACCTTTCAATTTTAGATTGACCTCTTGTCTAAAATAATGGGAGTTTGAGTTGTGATTTTAGATATCAAAATTACAAAAAATATGGATTTAGTCATGGAACAGAATGCATAATTCAATAATTATATCTAATATATTTATAAATAAATTTTATATTTATAAATTAAAATATATGTATATATTAAGGATATGTTATGTGCTTTTAGAAGATAATTAGTTATGTTATACTACTTATTTTCATTTTATGTTAGTATCTTCTACATAAAACACTGTATAATGGTACTATAATGGTATTTAAATAGCTTCGTTGGTTCGGGTGCGTCCACTTGTCACATTTATTTTCATACTTTCCATCATAATAATCAGGTTGAAGTAATTTATTTTTGGTTAATCAAACACGAAGGAAAACTATAATAATAAACAAAAGTCGCGTGGGAACGCGTGAGGAGAAGAGGAAGAAGAAAAATGTCTGAAGATCCAATGTGCGAAGAGATAGACATGGAGAATCCTTTGGATTGGCAAAGACAAACCCCAAGGTTTAGTGCAGTGTTCTCCTCCATTGAGCCAAGTGACCAATACTAACATTTTTTAACATATATACTATATTCTATATTACACTATGTGTGTCGATTAAAACGACAATTAAGTAAATACAAGGAAACTTAGACAAACTGAATCTCGCTTGGCATTCATCGATAGACACAAACAGTACGTACTTAAGATTAATTTTCTTGTTATCACGTTTTCCAACCATATGATTAATAATATCAACGAACTAATAATATCACATTAAAAAATCTATTAAACTCACACATCTATTATAATTCTCTTTTCCTTTCTAACAAACAATCCAATCTTTTTTACGTTGAGATATTTCCGTACACGGTAAAATAGAAAGAACAAAAGAGACGATGGATTAATTTTATGAATATAAATTTGAATGGTGGTTGATTAAGTTATAGCTCCTCCGGTCACAATTAGTGTACGTAAACATCCACTTGGTGTTTGGTAAAAGTTAGTCATGACCGGGGAATATAATTCATTGCTCATCAAGTCCAAGACCCTCAAAGATTCTTCCGGATTATATGCATGTAAGCATTTTCTACACGCACGCACACGGACGTAAACGTACGTACATCCATTGATGATGCATGTATATATTATGGCTGTTGTTTTTCTCAATAATTACTGATTAGTGTCGTAGCGAAATAAAATAACGAGAACACCTTCATATTCTTGCCGTTAACTGAGTTGATTATATAGCCCAGTATAATTCATCCGAACAAAATTTTAAGGTCTCTTTTTACCAAAAAAAAAATTGTAAGGTCTCAGCGAATAGTGTAGTGTGAATTAGTAAATATTAGCTGGAAACAAAAACTCAGCTTTTTTTTTTTGAAATCATTTCTTAACTCACTCCTTCGAGATGATAATGATCATTGAATTCAGCACCGAGATTGTTTTGTCTAAAAAACGGTGGTTAGAAAATAAATCATGTTTAACCGTGAACTATGTCGTGTGCGACGTTGACAGGATCATGAAGTAAATTAAATTATTACTGTCAGTGCCAAGTGTTTACATTTACCATAATATAGATTAGTTTTGACGATCATGTGGTAAGACCATCTCGAATGCAACTCTGTTTTTTCTACCTGATCGAGATAATTCTTGGGAAACATTTTTTTACCTTTGTATTTACTATACCATTTTTACGACTTGATAAGAAATATACCATCACACTGCTATAACTATGATCACTAATCAAATTAATATCAAACAAAATATACTAAAATATATGATTTCATCCATTAAATGTATTATTTTAAACTTTTTGTCACATTATTCTATAATCATGATCACAAATCAAAATGAATAACACCAAAACAGTATATCTCAATGCATTCTATTCATACGAGCATTGTTTCCTTCAAAAAAACTCCAATTTCTTCTAAACTTAATTTCTTGCAAATTGGTTTTCCGATTAAAAGGGACAGTTAATTTCTTTTCCCCTTTTTAATAAGCAGAAACGATTAAAGACGTACCATTAAATAAGATTGGACACACCAAAGACCACGAGTATCAATATCTCTAGAGTCCAGATGCAAAATCTGAATATAAATATGGTTGTCTGAAATCGTGCTTCTCACGATTGGTCTGTCTCGCCTCAGTTGAAGCCGGTAAGAAATGTAGGACATATTTGAGTAACATCTCATCAGATTATAGAATTTTATTATAAGAACACAAAATTAATTTGCAACTTTCATGCTATTGGAGTATTAAATAGGTATCAACAAATTATACAAATTATAGTGATTCAAAGAAACCGAACCAATTCAAATTGTCAGAAATCATACGAATCAAACTAAAGAGTTACTTCAAACTAGATGACTTTCTGCGATATCGCGGGATAATATCATTTAAATATTACTTGCAGTAAGTCAATTTTGTATATATTAGAATTTTATACTAATTTTGATAAATTAAATTTGTTGATAAAAATCGATAGAGAATTTTTGATTGGTTATGTAAACATTAAATTTTACTACATTATATAATCATCTTAATGCATGTATCTGATATTTATGAAAAAAGTAAAAATTAAAAAGAGAAACTATCTTATGATATTTACATATGATATAGTTTCCACTAATTAAAATCTCTTACAAATTGATTTATGTATATTACATTACATATCTTATAAAATATTATTTTAAAGATGGAGTCGAGAAAACTATTTATATTTATATTTATATTTCTATCCTAATTCTTATTTCTATTTATTTAGTTAATTTTAAATAATATGATAAATTTAAATTGATGACTCTTTAGTAAAAATCATAAGAACATGAAAATAAGCAAAATTACTTCTCAAATAAAAATATAGATTTATATGAATAATTAAAATATTCTAATACTGTTAGCGATATTTTTAAAATTACCCAATCTTTTTAAAATTTTAACCAAAATTTATTAAAATTTAACAGTGTTTTTGATTTTTCTTTATTTTAGAGTTTTTCTTTAAAACATTTTTAATAGTCTTTTTTAAATACTTGGATAAAACTACTCGAATAGTTTTTACAACTTTTGATTTATTATCTGAACCAAAATGAACTAAATTCTGTTTGAATTGTTCCAAGCCAATCTTATGCGATTCTTATATAGAATTTTAATTTTTTTATTTTAAAAAAATTCAAAATCAATACTATTAAAACATAAGCAATTTTCATCTACTTTCAAATAGTCCATGTTGGACCATTACATTTAACTAGCTTTCCTATTATTTATACCTATATCTAACTTAATTATTATTAAATATATACCTTAGCATAAATTAAGGAACTAAAAAACTAATCTATTGTTTTAAAAAATGAATTCAATTTATATTAACACTAAATTTAAGTATCTACTTTTTTTTTCTGTCGGCATTTAGCTACTATTAATATTTAATGATATGATGGAACATTTTATTATTGATATTTTTATGAGTATATATAGTTTTATGGGTTATTCCAAAAAGCATGTAAAATTTTTATCAAATATAAAACTAATTGAAATATAAAACACATTTTAAGTTAGGTTTGGACGTTCAGATACCCACTGAGATATGGGTTGGGTAATTTTAATTTTGGTTCTAATTTATATCACTTCCTAAGTCTCATTCTGGTAAATTTGAAAGTACAGATAGAGTTCAAAGTATTTATACAACTATACTTTAATCCAAATACAAAAACAAATTCTTCAAACCTCTCACCAAATACATAATAACATAATTCTTATAGATATAGTATTAAAATTAGATATATATATTGATAAAATAAATATTAATGGTTAGGTACTAATTTTTCTTGTCGGCAATTAGCTACTATTAATATTTAATGGCATGATGGAACATGTTATTATTGATATTTTTATGAGTATAGATTTACGGGTTATTCCAAATATAAAAATAATTGAAAAATAAAACACATTTTGAGTTAGGATTGGGCATTCCGGTACCCGTTGGGATACATGTTGGGTATTTTTAATTTTGGTTCTAATTTATATCACTTCCTAGGTCTCGTTCTAGTAAATTTATAAGTACGGATCGGGTTCAAATATAACACATCAGTTTTGGTTCTAATTTATATCACATCATAAAAGCACATAAAGTAACTACCGGATTCATATTATATTGGTTTGGTTCGAATGTATCTGTAGTTAAATCAAAAATCTAAAAGCAAAACATAAGAAATAAATACTTATTTTGTATAGAATTAGATATTTAAGATACTTATTTAAATTTATATACTAATTTAGATATCATTTCAAAATAAATATAGAATTAAATATTTGAAGTACATATTTATGTTTCAAATATCAATATTTGTAATTAATTTGGATATTAAGATCGGTTTTTTTAATTTTTTCGGGTTACCTTTTTGGATTTGGCTAATAAATTTTTTGGTTCAAATATGTTTTGTACCACCCTACAAAATTCATTCTGACATTTTTTACAATTCGTACCAGGTATTGATCATTTTTTTGTTTGGTTTGGTTCGGACATCAGGTTATGGATATTATGCCGATGCCTAGTTTAAATAAAGAAAAAATGTGAATAAAACTTTCACCAAAAAATCATCTCTTGCTTTAAAATCACGGATCAAAATCCAGTTTAAAGGATTAAAACTGAATTAAATACCCCAATGCCTACTCTTACTTTTCTTTTTTGAAACACACAATGCCCACTCTTACTATTAAACTAGATGATAACCCGCACGCATGCACGGAGTGAGTTTTTTATACTAAAGGTTTTAATTAAATGATTTTAACCTTTTGCAACACTACAATCTTTATCAATTGTAGAATGACGAATACAAATGTTGGTCTTTTAAATGTATGAACGTTGTTGAAGAGTTAATGTATTACAACTCATTTTAATTATTATTAAGACTTCATATGCACAAAAGAAAATTAATTTTTGCTGCTGACACAAATCACAAAAACCAGATAGGCATCATCAGCTGTAAAATCACGAAACGGGATTAGGGTTTCTGCTCTCAATTTTTTTACTATTGACTCTCCATAAGTGATTTCATTTTCTAATTTTATAAAATTGTGATTTTGTTCTCGTTTCTGTTTTACTGATATGGGTTTTGTTTCTTTTTTAACTTCTTATGTGAATTCGTTGAATTACATAAATGTCAATTTAAAAGATGAACATCTGTAAAAATAAGTTTTACTTCAAATAGATATCTAAAACTCAAAATTTTGAAGAAAATTACCTGCAAACTCTATTCACAGGTTATTATTCAAATCTAATATATCAAGCTGTTATAGAATATAAGTGCATACTCGATATATAAATATTTGTCTAGTATATATCTGTCTAACATATATTCACCAGTTCGGTTTTAAAATCATATAATTCTAGAATAACAAAACCAATTACTTATTTTATTAACCTACGCTTTTAGTTACTTAAAAGTATATTGATACAAAATATATATAATACTTACCATTATAATATATGTAAACTATGTATAAAATAAGAACTGTTTGATTGATTAAATGATAAACCAAAAAACTTATAATAAATAGTTCAAATCTCTTATTCTTATAATTATAATAGCTACATATGGTATTAGGGAGAAACAAATATTAGAGGAATGAACAAATCTCTCATTCTTCGAACAAACTAAAAATGAGGTGATTAGAATCTTGTCATGATATTTTATTAAAATCTTTTTAGGAATAAAAATCAAGACTAAAATATTTAATCTGAATGAATAATATATGTAGTGCTTCCAATATTAAAATTCACTTCGATTTGAAGAAGTGTATTTCTGGAATTGTGAGGATCAAGTAACATATTTAGAAATCACCTATTTGAAAAAATAATTTGTATACATATAAATATATACATTAGAGTAAGCACATAAATCAAAACCAATACTTTCTGTTTATTTACAATCATATTTTTGGTAAATAAATCAAAACAATCATTTTATTTACTTTATATGGTATATAATTAAACTTTAGTAATATTGACATGGATATATACAGTATATTTTAATATAAATATTTATTATTGACACTTCATAATCATAGGATTTTATTAACATTTGTATATTTGCAGTAACAAAAAATTAAACCGTTAATCACAAAAAATTTAATGTGAAATTTTTCAATACAAGTTTTAAAATTAAAATATTAATATCTCAATAATTTTTCAATGCAAATTTTAAAATTAACATATTTTAATATAGTATATAATTGAATTTGAATTATATTAATATATATATATATATATATATAAAATGAAAATTTATTAATGAGACTTTATATTCTTAGGATTTATGATCATTTGTATCTTGCATGAAAAAAAAAATTAAACCATTAATCACAAAGTTTTTAATGTGAGGCTTTTACTATTTTTAATAATTTATATTCGTTTTAGAAAATTCAAAATATAATACAGCATAACCTTTTTAAATTAATACTCTATAAATTAATATACACTAAAAATCTCTATAAACTAATATAATTTTATAGTCCCAAATTGAGTTTTTGGTTCAATTAGTATATCGATAAATTAATATCTCTATAAATAAATAAATAAATTATAGTTTTGACGTAGTCCCAACATTATTAATTTATATAGGCTTCACCGTATATAAGTTTTTAATGTGCTTAGTTTTTTTCCACCCCCTATTGCTGATCACAATAACCATATATACGTTTACATAATTTATGCGTTATTTAACAACAACAAATACACATATTGCTTTCACACAAAAAACAACGACGCTTAGGATCTGACTGGTTCAAACGCAGCGGTTGCATTTACGGTTGCGGGAGTTTGCGGATGCGGTGGTTGCGGTTTCTAGCGGTTTTAAGAGATTTGTACGACTGGTTCTGCGGTTAGAAATTGGTGCGTTTGCGGGATACTTATGACTGGTTAACTACCAAATTCAGTAGCGATTAAATAATAAATTTAAAATATTTACATTTTATATAATTATAAAAATATCAAAAATATAATATTATAATAAATATAAAAATTATATTTAGAAAGTTAAAGTTTTAAATTTTTAAAAATTATAGAAAATATTTTTATTTTAAAATTTTATAATATTAATTAAAATATAATAGATATATTTTAGTATTTTTATAATTTAAAATTTTTATTGAATATTTTTATTTTTGTATTTATATTATTTTTTAAAAAAGAAAAAAAATTATCATCCCGCAACCGCAAACGGTAACTGGAACCAGCTTTTGAATTTATGACGTTTAGAGCGGTTTGAGTGATTGTTGCAAAACGCCAACAACCGTTACGAACCGCAAAAGCTGTGTTTGCGGATGGTAACGGGAAACCAGTCAATTATGAGTTAAACAAAGATAGGTATTCAAATATATATGTGATGGAGATATTTATAAGGAAAAATATACAATTAGGGACAAAGATCCATTCTAGAAAGAAGGGCCACGTTTCAAACACAGAAGCTTTATCACCATTAGTTATGTGATTAAAATCATGTGAAATGGATACATATATGTTGGTATTTGTGTAAAACTGTAATCAAAAGCACAAGCTCGAATTTTTATGGGCAAATAAAAAGACTAGAGAAAGACGCACACTAGATTTAAATATTGTAAGATTGTCAAATATCTTCCTATCGACTTTCAAATGTAGTATTTGTTATTACCGTTTTCGGTTTTTCAACGGTGTTAAAAAAAAGGGTTTTCTTCAACGAGTATGTGACAGTGTGATATAACCTTTATACTAATCTCTATTTTATGTCATTTTTTCCTATAACACCCTTTAATATATTTAAAAATAAATTTAATAAATAATTTTACAAACAAACAAAAATTGGAAAAAATAACTTTTGATAAAATACCTATATGAACTTAGTGTTATTTTTTCCAGTTATAAGAAAGTTGAAATCGTAAATTTCAGATTATGTTTTAAATAAAGTAGAAATGACATTCTACGAAGTAGAAACGAAATCCAATTTTTTCATTGAATCTACAATGCTTAGAATACGTGATCTATATAAATAGGAGTATTCTAAAAATATTTAGAATACACATTCCACGCTTAACCTACCGTTCTAAAATCTTTAGAAATCAAAATCTACACATTAATATAAATCTAAAACACGTAGAAACTGACTTCTACAGATTTACTATAAATCTAAAACATGTAGAAATCAAAATCTACACATTACTATAATTCTAAAAAACTGTAGAAACCGATTTCTACAGATTAGCTGTATTCTACGGATAAGAAATCAGTTCCTAAAAATATGGAAACAAAATATTTGGGAATATTCACTTTTATATTTTGTAAAAAAATGGATTTTAAAAAAAAAAACAAAAAAAAACCTTGGTAACTTTTTTCGCCGTCTTCTATATTCCATTGATTTTTCACAAAATTTTCACAGAAATTTCACATTATTTCTACCATGATTCATGTCTATGCTTCATGTGGTGTTTGGGAATTGGTTGTATCTTCAGGTTGGAGTTTTAATGTTGATAAAAAGAAAGGGGGAAGGTTACTTGCTTTGGAATTGAAGTCCTCTCTGGAACAGTTACAGAAAAACGTTATAGAGGATTTTGTTTTGAAGAAACGGATGCCGATTTGGAGTTGAGTTACCTTCCTATTGGATTGATCAATTCATCAGAATGTCCACCGGTGATCATTGGAAACTCACGGCAAGTTCAAAATTTTCTAGGGTTTTGTAAGAAGCATCAGTCAAGTCAATTGTGTGTTAGCTATAAAGCAAAGCAAGAAAATCCAAATAAGGTCGACATTGATCTTAATAAAATGCCAACTGATGCAAGTACTAATTAAGAGAATGAGCGAAATCCTTGTGACATTGGGGCCGCTTCAAGTATTGTTAAGGGGGCTAAGCATAACGAGAAGAAGAAAGGGAAGATGAAGCAAAGTGAAGTTGATGGAGATGATTATGATGCTGACAAGCATAACGAGAAGAAGAAAGGAAAGATGAAGCAAGACGAGGTTGATGGAGATGATTATGATGCTAACAACATCAACTCTGAAAAAGAAAACAGAGAAAAATTAGCAAAGAGTCCGGTGGTCGAATTGGTTAAGACGGGAGATATTTTCCTCAACAAAACAGTTTTAAAAGCGAGGTTTGAGTTATGTGCAATGAAGCATAACTTTCACTACACAGTTACCAATTCCAATAAATCAATTTGGTGTATTAGATGCGCTGATAAGGTGTGCTTTTGGGGTGCTCGAGCAGAGTGTTTGAAGGGCTCCACATATTTTATTATTAAGAAGTATGTCGGTGTACATTCCTGCGCACCTTCAAGCAAAACCAGTGCCGGAAAGACAGCTTCAGCGAAAATGATAGGCGGTCTGATCATGCATAAATATGAAGCTATCAAGGAAGGGCCTAAAGCGAAAGATATTGTTCAGATTATGCGTAATGATTATGGATGTGAGATCTCTGATTCTTTAGCATAGGATTCCCTATGTAATCAACGCTGTTAGAGGTATTCCAGAGGAAAGTTATGGGAAAATACCAAAATACTTGCACATACTTCGAGAGGCCAATCCGGGTACACATTCATCTTATGAGACTGACGTCAATGGTAGATTTCGATATCTGTTTATAGCGTTTGGTCAATCGATCAGATGCTTTAGCAAAGTCAAGAGGCGTGTCATTGTTGTCGATGGAACATTCTTGAAGAGTAAATTCAAAGGGGTGCTACTGACTGCAACTGCTATAGATGGAAATTCAAATTTATATCCTATTGCATTTGGGATAGTAGACTCTGAGAATGAACAGTCTTGGGAATCGTTTATGAGACAAAAAAGTTGTTATTGCTGATGATAATGGTTTGGCTTTTATTTCGGATAGACAAGTGTCAATAGTGAAGGCACTGGAGAAAGTGTATCCGCTAGCGAGACATGGTATTTGTATTCATCATTTGTTGAGTGATATCATATTTCAAGGGGAATGGATTAGCTGGGTTGATTTCTAAGGCTTCGAAGGCTTATAGAGTGGTTGATTTTAAGAAGACGTTTGCTCATGTTTGCATATCAGTCTAGCAATTGGAAATTATCTTACGGAAGTGGATGTCAAAAAGTGGGCTAGATGTCAATTTCATGGATACATGTATGACATTAGGACAAACAATCCTGCAGAGTCGATAAATTCTGCGTTGCATTCGCCAAGAGAGTTTCCCGTAATTCTTTTGTTGGACAGTATTAGAGAAATGCTGACACACTGGTTTTTTAAGCGTAAGAAGTTGATTTCAAAGCACACCCATCGTTTGACCATAGATGTGGAGGAAAAGATCGATAGGAGAATCGAAAAGGGGAAAACTTTCGGAGTTTACCATGTAACCGATAGCCAGCTGCTTGTTAAAGGCGATACAATTGACTGCTTTATTGATTTGGACAAACGGACTTGTTCTTGTGGGAAGTACGACCTCTTGAATATCCCTTGTAGACACGCAATAAAAGCCGGTTTCTTTGTTGGTAGAGAACCATATACATTGACTGATTTTTTGTATACCACGAGAGCTTGGAGAGAAGCTTATCGAGAAAGCATAAATCCCATTTCAGTTCCTGAAGATGGTTGGTCCGTCCCACAAGTTGTGGAAAATTTTGAAGTGTTACCGCCTGAGACAAGAAGATCTCTTGGAAAAAATAGAAAACGCAGATATGAAACTGTTGAAGACAAAATCCGATAATCACAAGGATCACTGGGGGGTCAGCTTCGCAAGTGCAGTAGATGTGGTCTTGGTGGTCATAATAGAGCAACTTGCAAGATGCCAATATAGTCAATTTGTTTGATGTGTTCTTCACAATTTAGTGAAAAAATTTCAGACTTCATTTGCTTGACTTCTAGCAACTTTGTCTCAGTTTGTGACAACTTTGTTTCAGTCTTTCAGACTATATTTGCTTGAATTTTAATAACTTTGTTTCAGTTTGGGAGAACTTTTTTTAATTTTCATGATGTATTAACTTGGTTAGAAGATCTGAGTCAATCGATCCCTTTAACAAACTGTGATGTCCGGTCCGTCGGGATCGATCGATCTGTAGACTAACCGGTCGATCCAGCCGGTCGATCCTGATCAATATGCAGAACAAACAAAAAACACAGACTATCTTTTGATCGACCTGGTAGAGTTCTCTCGATCGGCAAAGCTCGATCTCGTACCGATCGATCGATCGACTATTTGGATCGATCGATCCCAGACTCTGATAAATCTTTACGACAGATTTCCCCACTTGATTTGAACCGAATTTAATTCATCAAAATAGAGAGAATATGATAAAAACCTGTATTTATCTTCTCCTTCATGACTATACTTAATATAATGGTAACTCACTATAGGTTATATAATTAATAAAAGTTATAATCCAAATTAGGTATATAAAACATGAAAACAACCCAGATCCGAATTCGAAATGCGCAGAAAATTAAAAAAAACGGTGGAATACAATGGAAATATATAACTGATACTGATCATTGGTGGTCGTTAGGACTGCAGCTCCTACTCTGTCCTGGTGCTCGTCTTCTCCTATGGAGGCGTGAACCTCGCTCTGCATCGGCTGCTTCATCAGATGGTTCATCTCCTGCGTCGTCTCCAGTCATACCAGCAGCCTCTGAAGTCTGTGGAGCGCGGCAGCAGGAAGGAGTAGGTTGACATCTAATCTTTGCAAGTGCACCCCACACAGTCTGCATCATCGTCGAGAGCTTGACCAGTGTATCCGTAGTCCAGGCGAACTGCTGCTGCTGTGAACCATCTAATGGTGGTGCTCCAGAATCAAACTGAACAATATATGGTGGTAACAAATACTCCATGGAAGGGTATGGAGTATGATCAACTGAGATATCTGGAATAGTGTCATCCTCACTTTGTGTCTGCGCAGGACCCGAAGAAGAGGAACCACGATGACGTTTTGAAGCTGGTGGAGGAGGCGTGTAAAGAACTTCAGCAGGAGGCATGAACTCCATGTTCTCCACAGACGTCAGAGATGTAATAGCGGGCTGTGGGAGCTTGCAATGAAGGATTGTTCCATCAGGCATGGTAAAACGGTAAATTTTACCAGAGTGGAGGATCTTGGTGTTTAGGAAGAACTGAGCATCAAATTCGGTACAAAATCAGTTGCCAAAAAGACCACTCCATCTATGTAGGATTCCATGAATGAATGCAAAATCCCCTTAAAACAATCAAATCATTAGTAAAGTGAACAAGACAATAAACATTTTTATTAGAAAAATATATGCATACTTTTTCTAGGAATAAGTTCTCAACGCCAATGATATCTTCATAAGAACATTTTGCACATTCTCTCCAATTACCACACAGAGGACCTGTAAAAATTTTGCTGACTTTTGTGCCACAAATCTCTCCTAAAGCAGGAACAACTTCCATTATCCAAATCTGGAAACCAAACAAGAATCCTTCCATCAGATACCCCTCCTTCTGCTCTAATTTATGCCTTATTTTATCAATCTGCTTCAGAAGGAAATCAAACGAGTACAGACCCCATGGGTAATTCCGAAGCTTCTCCGAATCCATCGCCAACTTCATGTACAGATGCGGGATATTCACCTTCTCATCCTTCCCCATCACCACACCCATAATAACGCAAAGATATATCAGTCTCACCCTATCAACCCAAGTCCAGGTATTGCTCTCTTCCAAATGCTTTTTTTTTATGATCTGCAAGTTTATTTTTCCATTGGTCTTTATCTGCTTGCTCCAAAAACCATCATCATCTTTCCATGTCACTAACCCACTGTTCTTCTCTCGCTTCCCTTTCAGACCAGTGACAGCATGATACTCTTGCAATCCAAAATGCAGAGGCCTCCTAGCGAAAGTGAACCACTTCTCATGTCTCTTGCTTGTCATCAACTCCTTACACAAGAAAGAGTGTACCAACCTCGCCGAAAACTTCAGATCATTCTTCTGGATAACCATAATATGCGAAAAAATGGGATCTTTCATAACTTCATCGAATTCTGGCTTCATTTTTTCCTTCAGCAACTCGAGAAATTTTAGTCGGCAGCTGTTATAAATCTTCTTAACATGAGGTTCCAACCCCTCGCCGTATAAACGACTAGGCAACTCCAACTCCATACCTGAAAATTGAATACAATACAACACAATAGTTATTAATAACAAATATCATAGCTCAGTTAAATAATATCTCTTAATACTCTATCAATAACCAATGTCAACAAAACTTAAAAGAATTAGCATTCTCACTGTATCAATTCCAATTTTCGGGTGTTTTGATTTTTTTTTTTAAGAACAAAACCTAAAATTCCTAAATCTATCCAAAAAATATGATGTAAGCCATGGGTTGTGTACAAAATCATCTCTAATCATCACCTTAACACCTGATTGAAGCCTAAACATCCTAACAAACTCAAAAAAATTACCTTTTACCTTTCTATTTTCAAACTCTTGAAAGAAGTGGAGATAGAGTTTCGTACCTTTGTAGAACGAACTAAAGTGTGATAGATTCGTAAAAAGCTCACGAAATCGTATGGGTTATGCCGAAGAATCGTCCAAATCAGAGTGAAATTGAGTGAGTTAGGGTTTATGAACTTGGGTGAGACTTTGATTTTCTCCCCCTTTGTTCGTGAATGGGAAATTATGGGTTTCATCCCAAAGAAATCGACTTTAAAGAATTGAAATCATGCTTGTTCGGTTCAAATCAAGTGGGAATCAATCCGGATATAATCGAAGAAAACCAAAAAATCGATTTGGGATACTTTCATGGGCACGGGATCGATCGATCCGTATTGAGAGATCGGTCGATCTATATAAATCAACCTTCGCCGATCGAGTGAAATGGACTAGGTCGATCAGTATATTCTCCGTGTTTTTTTTTGTTCTACATAATGATCGGGATCGATCGATCTGTTGGACCTTCTAAATTCGGATCGATCGATCCCGCATGATCGAACTCATTATATATTTTATTTAAAAAATTACAATTTTAAGGGCATTACTACCATTTTGAAAAAAATTAGTCTGATGGAACATAAAGTAATAGAGATTAGTCTAAAATGACATAATTACCATTTTTTTGCTCTTAAAAACAAATTTTCCCAAAAAACTTTGCCATAATTTTTAGGAGAAATTAGGCCAAATGACCGAGAAAAAAAACTATAATTCATTTACTAACCATAATTCCACCCTACTCTTTCTTTCTCTTCCTGTCTTTCTTTACTTTCTTACTACAAATTTAATTTTTTTTTTGGGTTATTTCACAAATAAATCATAATTTTTAGGGATGGTAAAAAAACAAGGGAAAATTGTTTTTAGGCCAAAAAAAAGATAAATATGTTCCATTAGACTAATTTCTATTTTGTATCACTTTTGCATCTAATGCTTTTTAGTATTTTTAAAACTAAATCAAATAAATAGTTTTACAAACTAAAAAAAATTGCAAAAATAGTAACTACTGATGATAATATCCATATGAACTTTTTGGTATTTTTCTCCAGTTTTAAAAATATTTAAATCATAATTTCATATAATGTTCTACTTAAAGTAAAATTGACATTCTCCGAAGTAGAAAATGAAATTCACTTTTTTCATTGAATCTACTATGTTTAGAATACGTGGTCTATGTAGATAATAATACTCTAAAATATTTAGAATACACATTTCACGTTTAACCTATCGCTCTAAAATCTGTAGAAATCGGAATCTACAAATTACTATAAGGGTGATTGGTGTTGGCTGTGAGTGCTCTACACAGCCATAATTCTCTCTAGAGCCATAATTCTCTCTAAAACTAGAGCCCAAAATCTTTAAAAGAAAATATAATTGCTCTATAAATCAATTTTCTACGGCTTTAGGTTTAGTGTTTTTAAAACTTTGAAATAAACCTACATCAATAAAATTTAAAGTTAAAGCCACAAAATCTACGGCTTAAATCTTAAAGCAAAAAATCCAAAGCTACAGACTCTACCAATCAACTCCTATAAATCTAAAACCTGTAGAAAATGAAATCTACCCAGTACTATAAATCTAAAAACTTGTAGAAAACAAGTTATATAGATTTACTGTAAATATAAAACCTGTAGAAATTGAAATCTACACATTACTATAAATTTAAAAGCCTGTAAAAACCAAATTCTACTTATTTACTGTATTCAACGGATAAGAATAACCAGTTCTAAAAAATATGGAAATGAAATATTTGAAAATATTTAGTTTCCATATATGAAAAAATCAATTTTTCAGAAAATAAAAATATAAAAAATTGTAGACATAAAGTGTAGGTTTAGTTTTTTTTTTATTTGAGGATTTTTTAATTTTTTCTTTTATTTTAATTACTTTAATTATTTATCATATTTTAATATTTACAATTGTTTTGTTAATTATAATTTCGAATTTATAACTAAATTTGAGGGTATTATTGTCATTTTGAAAATAATTAGCCTAATGAAACATAAAGTACGTGAGATTAGTCTAATGGGATATAGTTACCATATTTTTGGTATAAAAAAATAATTTTCCCAAAAAAGCAACTCATAACAAAATCAATCCAAAATATGATAACGAAAATCCTATCATTTTTTGTTTCATTATTTAAAATTCACAAAACTGAAACCGTACCAAAATATTGTTTTGTGCGTAGCAAAATCAAACTGAATAAATTAAACAATTATATTTTAACTATACATGTATTGAAGAGATATAATCATATATATTGACTAGTTATGATACTAAATAAATCACCAATTGTTTCTATGTTTCCACTATTTTGCTTAAAAACCAACTGGTCACCGAACTGAAATTACATCAAACCAAATTGAATTACAAAATTTGTATATGGTTCACTTTTATATAAAAATAAAGAAACAAATGAAACTAGCTAGTCCGTAAATCAGCTTGTCCATCTCTGATAGTAATTATGTTTAGAGATAAATTCTAATTTTTGTGAGATTAGGTGGTTCAGGATCCAAATCCACAGTTTCTCCCAAATTTAAGACCATAACATGCTATATAATCCTTATTCTACACATGCTAACGACATTTAATCAATCATTGTAATGCTTCCGGAGTATTAGTTCACCAATGTCAATAAAGCTTGTTTAATGGGGTTTTAATGGTAGAAACGGAACTACTTAAATATGCAATTAACTACTAGATTAACCGTCTCAGATTTATCTAATAGCATGTGTAAATAAAGCGGTCGAACCGGGTCCGAGTGCAAAAATAAATAAAAAAGTTGATAATTTTTCAAAACCATATACATATATTATGGTGTAATATTTAAAATACTTAATTAGATATAATGTTAGGTTTAGAGTTTATAATTCAAAAATTTTTAAAACATATATAAATAGAGATACTAACTTTTAAAACTACTTAAATATCATTAAATATATTGTTACTATTTTTTTTGAATAGAACCTAGAAATAATTTGAGACATTGGACCGTCTAACACCTCAAAATAGTATAAAACGAAAATAAACAATAATTACGATAATATTGCAATAAATATTTATAACTCATTTTATTGATCATATAATTCTACATGACAACTATTCAGATGTGTAAGAAACAAAAAGAAAAGAAACTACTCAGAAGTGGATATATATATATATATATATATATATATATATATATATATATATATATATATTCTAAAGAGAAATATCGCAAGATATCCCTAAAAATATTTTATCACAAATATAACACATAAAGTTAAAATGACCAAATTTTGTTTTATTAAAGATGTAAAAGATATTTATATTTCTATAGTTAACTAATTTAGAATTAGTGTTTAGATTTGAGAGATGAGATTTACGGGGTAGGCTTTGGATTTTTAAAATAATAATAATAAAGATTTAAAATTCAAAATAATAATTGTAAAAAGAATTTCAAAAATAATTTATGGATTTTAAATTATTATTTTTTAAAATCAATTCTTTTTGAAAAAAAAAATCGTGAATAGTTTCCAATTGAAAAAAATCAAAATAAAAGAGTTTAAATATTTTATTATTTATTTAAATATTTATTTATATTTATATATATAGAGTAAAATTATTAGTATGTTTTTACCTTTTTAATGAAACTTTTTGTGGTAATTTGTTTTTTTGTGTATTTTTTAGCCAAAAAAACTTTTTAAAGATCTTTTGGGAGATTTGGACTATTCTAAAATATGTGGCGGGTATTTAACAATATTGTTTGTAATATCAGTAAGACTCACTGGTTTAAAGGATATTAAGATGCTAACACTTTACTAAGATAGTAAAGTCTACTGTGCTGGCACTTTATGTGTATGAGTTCAAATCCTTTTCAGTAGTATTGAATAAAAATATCGATAATGAAGTATGACAAAAAAAATTGTATATACTGCAAGAATTAACTTAAATATATTAGTTTATAAGAAAATTGGGGGTGTTGAGGTGATATTATCAAATTATATTAGAAACACTATAAACTAATACTCGATAAATTAATAAACACTAATATAAGTTAACAAAAAATTTGGTTTCAAATTGGGTCAATGTAAAATATGACACAATTCAATAAGATAACAAGATAATAATATTTAGAAAATTCTTAGCTAAATATATGGTCCCATTAAATCATAAATTAATAATTACTACATATAAAAATTTTATATAAATATAATCAAAGGATTTTGTTGTTCTTTTTTAATAAAACTGAGTTTCATTTCCAATTTTATTTTTTATTTTCAATATTATAGTATTACTATGTCGAATTATATATAAAATGCATCTTATTCTATCGTACATATTTAACATACATAAAAATATATCAAATAATCCAATTTATAAAGTTTAACTACAATTTAATATCATGAAATGAAAAAAACAAATCGTATTAAAAAAATTATTTTTAACAAATATAAATCTGAAAGTTAATTTTTTTTTAATTTAATAACTCTATAAATCAATAAATTATCATAGTGCCAATATTATTCATTAATAGATTTTTTACTGTACAACAGTTTAAAACAGTTTTTTCAATTTTTGAAATATAAAGAGCCCAACCATTACGAGTGGATAATTTTTTATCATTAAGCATTATGCATGTGCTATGCAATTCTCTAATACAAATAATCCATATTTGCATAAACCAATTGCATAGAGAACCTACCTAGATTTGTAAGAGTTCTTGAGGAGCCAAACTTGAATAGCCAGCAGACATTAACAAAAATACATAATTAATCGATTCTTCTTCAGGCATTACATCTTTCAATATTTGATTATTCTTATAATTACACCTTTTAAAAAATTATACTTATGTTTACACTTCTTCTCTTTCCAACATTTTTTCTAAGTTAATAATTCTATAAATTAATAAATTATCATAGTCTTGATATCATTAATATATAATTTTTTTACTGCACAATATTTTTTTAAGAAATATTTTTTCGTTTTTTGTAATATAAAGAACCCAATCATGAATAGAGCATTGGTTTAGAAAAATTTCAAAACTAAAATATGTCAGACTTTCGAGTTTTTCAATCTTAATTTTTAGAGAATGTGTAAATATATTTTTGGAGGAGTAAGATGATAGACAGTAAAGAAATACTCAAGTAATTTTTAATGTCATTCTTGGTTTGTAAGCAAGCGATGTTGGTCTTATTATTACTGTTTACTTACATATTATCACAAGTCCCGTAATAAAACATTATCACATGTACAAGCTAAATATATAATTTGATTGCTTAATCTAACTTGATAGTTATACAATAATTTTATTTAAATTTCAGGTGACTCTATGAAAAATTATGATATGAAAGTGCGATTAGATAAAGTTATGTAAACTAAAAATAGACGTTATACAAATTATATGGTATAGCAAATATAATCTTATATATTTGCATTACTCTTTTAAATATTATTATGGTCTGAAAGTTATAATATCAACCATCAAAATCATCAATTTAATGTCTATATTTTAATTAGTTTTTATTATATTGAATTCAATATTTGATTATTCTTATGATTACACCTTAAAAACCTATACTTATGATTACACTTCTTCTCTGTCAAACTATTATAGGCTTTCAGTTTATTCACATATATTTTAATCTAATTTCCAGTTAATAAATATTCTTGCTTGTATTAATCGTGACTATTTTTATTCTTTTAATAAAAAGATAATGTGGGTAAACTCAGAAATAAAATGATGATTACACACCAAAAATATACCATCAATTTTTTTTAAAGATGTAAAGACATAAGTCAGTTTGAGAACATGGTTAATATCTGATTAAACCATGTGAATTTGAATAGAAAGAGATAGCTATCATAAGTGGAAACTTTTTTTTTTGAGCAACTCATAAGTGGAAACTAAACATAATTATTCTATATGTCTGTTATCTTAATTATATTTTTACAAATTGAAACCAATGATAATACTTGGAAAGTCTAAAAGGGCATTAAGCAACAAAAATAGATAGAACAAATCGAATATGAGACAATATTAATTAGAGTAGTTGTACTTGACAGACTCACCTAGTCCTCTCCATACAGTACCATTCTCCATAGACCATAATAGTCAGCCAACGTGCGACCAATTGGCAAACTCTTTCGTCCGACGGTTCTGATTCTGCCACGTGTGACCTCTGACATAGCAGAGAGACGTGTGATCATAATCTATGCATTGGTCATTCGCTCATACCAGGAGTCGTATCGGAAAAATCATTGCATAAATTAGAATTTACTGTTTCTACTTCAAATTAAACACTTGGTAAAAAAAATTCATCTGTTTGATTTGTTTATTTAATTACTTCGCATAATTGTTTTCCCTGTGAATCAAACTTCATAACCAGACCTCGTTAACTGAACCGGAAAAAAACTTTGGTCATTTTTTGAGAGATCCACAGTTCCGTTGAATAAAATTAATATTACATTACGTGATTTCGGATCTGAGAAAATTACGTATTTCGGCTCCAAACCTTCTAATATTCAAAAAAAAAAAATTCATACATGGTGTAAAACCATTCAAATTTTTAGTGAAGCAATCAGAATTAAAAGTTTCTTTTAACCGTATAATTCATTACTTTCTTATTAAAAACTGATAGTAGTTTTTTAGCTGATAGTAATTCTTTTTAGGAATTAAAAAATAATTTGAGTTAAACTATAAAATTTTATGATCAGTAAAACAAAAATCATAAAAAAGTTAAGTCGAAAATCATAAAAATATAACTAGAAACATTTGAATCTAAAAATAATTCAATCTATGTACAAAAAAACCACCAGTTATCTCCTTTTGAAACTTGATATACGGATGAAAAAAACACGATACTTGTGAAAAACATAAGATTTTCATGCTAATTTATGTTTGTTCTTCTAACATTTTTACACGTTTTACTATATCAGTTTTGAATATAAAACAAAAGTTACCCACACGAGAAAAAAAATTATATTTTTTTCCAAAACCAAGATTTTTATTTATGTGGAAAGTTGTTAGATCATTCTGGAATCAGTTTATTGAATCTGTATTCTCTCTGATTTGAAAAGCCCTAATAATGGTTGAATTTAGTTCTCAAAAAAATAAATAATAGTGGTTGAATTATTGTAAACCATCATCTTTTGTTTGCCATTTAACATGCAAGCCAACATAATAAAGTAAGCTAAATAATATCTGAAGATTAATTTCTTCCGGTTTAACGCGAAAATGGGCTATAAAGTTGTGCTTTTTCCCGCTTTATACATTGTAAATTACATAATGAAAATACTAGTTGATATTCTTTAGAACCTTTGATGAAAATTATAACTAGAGAAGCATATGTATTCATTTATCAATTTACGAAATTATCATCACACAATCAGTATACATAACAAATGTTCTTTCTGTTACAAAAAAAAAAACATAAGAAATGTTCTTTCAAAAGATACAAAATATTTTTTTCAAAAAAAAAAAAAAGATACAAAATATTAATCCCAGTTTTTACGCTAACATGCTTTACAGAACATCTTCGACGTTTTCAGCTTTGAACAAACAATGAGATATTAATGAATAAAATTATGGGTAAATATTAAATTTTAAAATCAGCTTCTTTAGAAACAACATAACGGTCTTTTGTTTCGACATTAAACCTTCGAATAACTTAACTATTAGCAGTAATTAACATTAATTAACCGTCATTAATGACATTAATTAGTGGAGGCCACCAAGCTTACGATTCTGTGCTTCACTAGAAACAAAAAGGGAGATTAGTGTTAGAAGACTGTCTAAATCTCAGGCTGTATGTTCTTTCTTTTAGATGTATTTATTTTAATAAACCTGGTTTTCAGGACCATGCTCTTCTAGGCACGACCTCTCTCTCTCTAAGATAAGAAAATAGTTTATCATCTAAGTTATGGAGACTCTGGACACAGATTTATCATTAGTCCAATCTCTGACACGTGTAGTTGGAATTACTTAAGGTTTTCAACTTTAAAACAATTAAGT
The DNA here is from genome assembly GCF_020379485.1 of Brassica napus. Lineage (NCBI taxonomy): Eukaryota > Viridiplantae > Streptophyta > Magnoliopsida > Brassicales > Brassicaceae > Brassica > Brassica napus. The sequence goes on along the minus strand of NC_063445.1, from coordinate 12,003,276 downwards.
AATTATTGCAAAATTCGATTGTCATATAGAGAAGTAATAAACTTATAGTTAGATTCTTTAGATTACGTATTTTTATTTTAAAGCGATTCATCTTCGAAGTGGCCGTGTAAGGGACTCGATGTTTCATTTTTGCCTTTTTCTTAAAAGCTGAATGTTTGGTTAATTTTAAAATTGTTTTTCCGTATTTTGCAATAAGAAATAAAATTTACGTTGTGGGTTGAAAATTAATATTAAATCTATTATCGCAAAACGAAATTTCATTTCAGTATAAAACTAATCACTAGTGGGATTACCAGTTTAAAAGGTTTTGCTTCTTCTATAGGAACCACATAAGATATTTTTTTTTACGAAATTTCAAATTTATTGATCTAAGTAAAAGAATGTTATTTACATAAGAGAAACCTATTTAAAAGCAATCTATTTGCTATATCTCTAAGCTGTATTGTAAAAATATATGTATCAAATCGTGATTTCAAACCATATAAGATATTGACAAGTCTTCTTTTTGATTAATGACATTGCGAACAAGTTCAAAAATTGCAATGGAGAGTATTATGTTATAACAATGCAATGCAACATAGCTGTTACTACTACAAATGAAGAACTATCAAGTAAAGACAAACTTATTCAATGCAAACTCTGATGAAACCCTCAGGGAAAGAAAGACCTTATGTGTTGCTGCTATTTCCATGTGGTTAGTGGTCCATCATACGTTTAAGTAGTCTCCACAATTTTATTTAAATGTTTTGAGATAGTGCTTGTGTAGTGGAAAATATTTAACCATCCGAAATAGACCTCGAACGAAGCCTCGGTAAGCCCAAACCAGTATAGTATATATGGTTAAATGATATGTATCAAAGAAATAAAAGTAAATGTTTTAGTTTTCACAAAAAAATAAAATAAATAAGAGTTAGAAAATGATGGGCAAAAAGCTTACTAAACAAAATCATTATTTGGTTCCAAAATGAAATTGTAATAAATAAATAAATAAGAGTTAGAATATGATGGGCAAAAAGCTTACTAAAAAAAATCATTATTTGGTCCAAAATGAAATTGTGAATACGATGTGTTATCAAATATGTATATTGATTGATAACAGATGATTGTATATGATAGTATAAGTATTAGTAAAACGTAACAGATTGATCATTATTTGGTTTTGTTGAAGGAAATTAAATGAATTACAGCTTACCAGTTTTAGGAAAGAAGAAACCAAGTAGCGAAGTTAATGCAGCCGATTTTTTTGACGACGATTGGTTGAATTTTGTATTGTCTCTTTAATCGTGCACTACTGTAGTACTGTTTATTACGATTATTTAACAATTTTGGAACACCTATACATATCAATAAACCAAAAAATAGAACGCCGATTTTGATTCTTTTTATTTCAGTCGACATCAACTTTTCAAAATTGGGGTTGAATTTCTCAGTGTCAGTCCACGACTTTAAACGTAGCGTTAAAATTACATCAAATTTAATATTTTGCCGTTGAATTTTAATTTTCATCTCTAACTATATCACGAAATTTTACACCAAAAACAATATTACATATTATTAATATTTTAATTTAAATAATTTAATACATTGATTATTTGTAATTGAATAATTATATTTTATGATATTTAATTTTTATAATTGTTTATTAAATGTCTAATTTTATGTTTCATTGTTAATTTAATTATCTTTAATTTTATTTTTACTTAATTTATAGATTAATTAATTTATTTTATGTAAGAAATTAGTTGAAATTAAAAACTTATATATTTTAAAATGAAAAGTACATAACAAATGGTTTTTGTTTTTCTTACAATTTGATGTATTTGATAATATTCATTTAGTTATATGATTAAATATAAATAAAATAATATTTTAATGCGTAGTAATGTAAAAATAAAAATAGTATGATATATCTATTTTAAATATAAATTAAAACTATCAATAGTATAATCTAGTTATAACTAAATAAAAATAATAAATACATTATTTTAATTTGGTGTAATACTGTTCACAAAACACCAAAACTGATGATATAATGTCATTTATAATTTTTTTAGAGATGAAGTTACACTAAATTTAGTGTTTTGGTGTTTTGGTAGTTATCTAATAATGTTATTGAATGTGTTTTTTCTCTTAGCTACTGATTTGCAAGAAAATGGTAAGGAATGCGATACATTTAAGCTTGGGATCAATCCACGAACATCATTTACACTCCCTCCCTACCAAATAAACTGAAAGAAAACCTTAAGCTTCAAATTAAGCATAGAACATGATAATTAGGGTATTCTCACATGGACTCTCAGAATATATAAATTTACACATCTCAAAGAAGTATTGCATTGGGGATCTCAGGGCACCCACATTGAGAGTTTCTCAAAGGATTTCTATCCAATATAAAAAGAAAAAAAATTGAAAAAAGAAAGAAAATATAGAAATGTGAGAAGAATAACTCATTTGAGACACTCAAACAATTTTGAGAAGCCCATTTGTGTTGTAAAACTAGAAAAATAGAAACTGTATATTCTTCTTAATCTTAAACACAAAGATCCCTATATATATAAAGAATTACACCGTCATAGAATAATGAAAAGAGTACAAATCATAAACTAATAAGGAAAATGAAACTAGGGTTTCTCTCTCTCTCTCTAGAGCGCCGGCTCTCTCTATCTAGTATGGGCTGGTTATGGACATTCATAATATGATTTATAACACTCCCCCTTGGATGTCATAACCATACAGAGTTTGTAATACGCTTTGGATGTTACCTCATTAAAACCTTACCAGGAAAACCCAGTGGGACAAAACCATGGTGAAGGAAAAAGAGTACAACACGTATTACTCCCCCTGTTCTGAACATCACTAAAGATCTTTCAATCTACGCATCCCAAACTGATGCATGAGCTTCCTGAACGTGCAGGTCGGAAGTGATTTGGTGAACAAGTCTGCTGAGTTGTCTCTGGAACGCACTTGGACTACTTGGACCTCGCCGGCTTTCTGTAGCTCGTGTGTGAAGAAGAACTTAGGTAGTATGTGCTTCGTCTGGTCCCCTTTGATGTAGCCATCCTTAAGCTGAGAAATGGAAGCTGCATTGTCTTCATACATCACGGTTGGTGCGTCCTTGCCTTCGGTCATCCCACAATCGACTCGAATATGGTTGGCCATGGACCTTAATCATACACATTAACGGCTGGCCTCATGGATGGCCAAGATTTCCAAATGATTTGATGAAGTGGCCGCGATCGTCTGCTTCATGGAACGCCATGATATGGCCGTTCCACCATGTGTAAACACATAGCCTGTTTGTGATCGAGCATTGTGTGGATCCGAAAGATAACCTGCATCAGCAAAACCAACTAAACCTTCTTTGTTTTGGTTAGTATAAAATAAACCCAAGTCTTTTGTTCCTTGCAGGTAACGAAGAACATGTTTAATCCCGTTCCAGTGCCTTTGGGTTGGACAAGAGCTAAATCTAGACAATAGATTCACGGCAAAACATATATTTGGTCGTGTGTGACTAGCCAGATACATCAAAGCTCCCATGGCACTGAGATATGGCACTTCGGAACTAAGGACATCTTCATCATCCATCTTAGGATGGAACGGATCAGTGTCCAGGCCGAAGATATGAGATGAGACCACTTTCTCTTTTGTTATTATATATGTGGTGATGTGTTTGTCGAGAGAGAGAGTAAACGTTATTTTCTTTATTCCTCATGACCATGTGGCTAGATAATGGGTGAGACTCGACCATATTGAATCTCTTGAGTACCTTTTCTGTATATGCCATTTGATGCACAAGGATTCCATCTTTAATGTACTCAAGTTGTAATCCCAAACAGAACTTTGTTTTTCCTAGATCTTTCATTTCGAATTCTTTCTTAAGATATTCAACTGTTTGAGAAATCTCTCAAGAGGCTTCTAGAATATTCAGATCATCAACATACACTGCTATGATCACAAATCCTTTATTGTCGAATTTCTTTATAAAAATACATGGACTGATCGGGTCATTCTTATAGCCCTCTTTCACTAGGTACTCACTTAGTCTATTGTACCACATTCGACCTCATTGTTTCAATCCATAAAGTGATTTGTTCAACTTTATACAATGTTGTTCTCGAGAACTTGCTTTGTTTTTCAACTCAATAACCTCTGGTACTTTCATGTATATCTCATTATCTAGTGGACCATATAAGTATGCAGTTACTACATCCATTAACCGCAAGTCTAATTTCTCTCTTATAGCCAGACTTATTAGGAATCTAAAAGTAGTAGCATCCACCACAGGGGAGTATGTCTCCTCATAATCTATTCCTGGTCTCCGTGAGAATCCTTGTGCAACAAGCCGTGCTTTATATCTCACTACTTCACCATGTTCGTTTCTTTTCCTCACAAAGACCCATTTGTATCCAACTGGTTTGACATCATAGGGTGTCCGGATTATAGGACCGAAGACACCTCTTTTCTTTAAAGAATTTAACTTCACGTTTATAGCTTCTTTCCATTTGATCCAATCTGATCGTTGAGTGCACTCATAAATAGACGTGGTTTCATGATCCTCGTTTAAATCCATGAGTTCAAGTGCTACCTTGTATGCAAATATATCATCAATGTCGACATTCTTTATGTTCCATTGTATCCCAGACAAGACATAATTTATTGAGATCTCATTATTATCAGGACCATCAGTACCATGAAGCTTGGCGTCCCAAGCATCAGTGTTAGGTGCATTAGGTTCATCGACCCTGTTTAAGGCCTTAGGTTCGGTCACGGCCATCTCTAGGGTTTCAGGATCGGCCGCGGCCGTGTCTAGGGTTTCGGCCTCGGATGCACCTTTCTTTGTTTTCCGAGGGTTCTTATCTTTGGAACCTATTGGTCTACCACGTTTCAAAAGTTGTCTAGACTCTGTATCAACTTGATTGTGTCCCTCTCGAACATCAATGCGAATTGGTGCATTAGCAGCTGGTATATATGACTTAGTCACTCCTTTCGGGTCAGCAAAGGAATCTGGCAATTGATTAGCTAGCTTTTGTAAATGTATTATCTTTTGGACTTCTAAATCACATTTTTGAGTCCGAGGATCTTGCCAAGATAAGGATGTTTAATTCCGTGTAATTTCTTTTACCAGCTTATTGTTATCTCCCCCTAATGTTGGATGTTCGGATTCATCAAAATGACAATCCGCGTATCTGGCCTTAAACAAATCACCCGTAGTTGGCTCAAGATACTTAATAATCGTGGAAGAATCATATCCAACATATATCCCCATCCTCCTTTGAGGTCCCACCTTTGTTCTCTGTGGTGGAGCAATTGGAACATAAACGGCACAGCCAAATGTTTTAAGATGGGATATGTCTGGCTCATGACCCATAAGCAATTGCGATGGGAAATATTTATGTTCACTAGACGGTCTGATACGAATCAGTTCGGCCGCGTGCAAGACCGCGTGTCCCCAAGTTGTGGCCGGAAGCTTAGACCTCATAAGCAATGGTCTAGCTATTAACTGTATTCGTTTAATGAATGATTCGGCCAAGCCGTTCTGTGTATGTACATGTGCCACGGAATGTTCCACACTTACCCCCATGGACATACAGTAATCATTAAATGCTTGAGACGTGAACTCACCAGCATTATCAAGACGTATAGTCTTTAAAGGAAAATTTGTAAAATGAGCTCGTAATCGAATTATCTGAGCAAGCAACCTCGCAAACGCCAAGTTGCGGGTCGACAGAAGACATACATGCGACCATCTCGTGTACGCATCAATGAGAACCATGAAACATCTAAACGTCCCACAAGGTGGGTGTATTGGTCCACATATGTCTCCTTGTGTTATTTCCAGAAAGGTTATCGTTTCCTTAGTCACTTTAACTTGTGATGGCCTAACGATGAGTTTCCCTTGTGAACATGCTATACACGTTAGGTGCTTAGGAATAACTCGATTTTCTTTCAACGTATGGCCATTAGTGTTCATTATCAACTTTCGCATCATGTTCGAACCGGGATGGCCAAGCCGGTCGTGCCATAAAGTGAAGTTTTCGATGGCCTCTTTGTTAAAAGTGGTATTGGCCTCAATCATACTGACTTTGGTATGGTAAAGACCAGTAGAGAGTGCATGTATAGATTCTAAGACTTTCTTATTGCCTTGGGAGATTCCAATGATTTGAAGGAACTCTTTGTTTCCTTCGCCCTTAGTCTCAATATGGAAGCATTTCATTCGAATGTCTTTAAAGCTCAATAGGCTTCTCTTAGAGCTGGGTGACTACAATGCATCAGATTTCTCTAGATGCGTACCCTTAAGCAACATGATGTTAGCCTGGCTGTGGCCTTCAATGAGGCTGGCTATACCTGCAATTGTCGAGATGTTGGCGTTTTTAAGGGTTAAGTTTATGAAGTATCTTTTGTTTCTTAAGATCGTGTGGCTTGACCCACTGTCCACCATGAATACATTCTTGTTTTCGTTCATTACTAAAACAAGGTTAATAATCATTCATTTATTAAGTTTAATAAAACAAGTTCAAAGAAAACAAAACATGGAAAAAACACCAAAGCAAAGAACACAAAAATTTAGAACACAAATGTCGAAATCAACTTCAATCTTTTAGACAATCTGAAGTTTCATAATCCATAAGATCGTCTTGGTCATGATTGAAATCATCTTCACCATCTTGATATGTCATGTGGGCTTCAGGATTCTTCCCTTTCAAACTCTCTTGGTAGAGGTCAACGAGATGTTTACGAGTCCTACATGTCTTAGCCCAATGATTGCCCATACCACATCTATGGCACACTGATTTGGTCGAGTGTTACGGTTTGAATGAGGTTCCACGGCCTCGGCCAAACGAGTGTCCTTGGCCATGGTCTCGACCATGATCTCGACCATACTGATTTTCTCGTCCGCGGCCAAAAGAACTTCGACCACGGCCACGTCCATGCCATTTTCCACGACCACGGCCGTGTTGGCCATTGCTTTGGACGTGATTAGCCTCTTTCTTGGCCTCAGTGGCCGCGTGTGCTTCAGGTAATGGGGCTGATCCAGGAGGTCTGATTTCACTGTTTCTCATCAACAATTCATTGTTTTGCTCAACGAGCAATAGACAAGAGATCAGATTAGCATAAGTCGTGAAGCCCTTCTCACGGTACTGTTGTTGTAACAACACATTGCTTGTGTGGAAGGTGGAAAAGGTTTTTTCAAGCATATCCTTATCCGTTATATCTTCATCACACAGTTTCAATTTAGAAACTATCTTAAATAGGGCTGAGTTATACTTGTCCACAGACTTATAGTCCTGGATCCTGAGATTCCTCCAATCTTACATAGCCTTTGGTAAGATCACCGTTCTCTGGTGATCATATCTCGCTTTCAATTATGTCCAAAGGTCTAATGGATTCTAAATGGTCTGATACTGATCTTTGAGACTCTCAGTTAGATGATGGTGAATGATCAAGATGGCTCTGTATCTATCTTTCTCACTAACATCATTGTCCTCGGTGATACATTCACCGAGTCCCTTGCATTTCAGGATGATCTTAGCATCAAGTGCCCATTGCAAGTAATTATCTCCAGAGAGATTTAGTGCAGCAAAATCCAAGTTGTTGATTTTCGACATCTGAAATCATATGTTTTATAATTTAGATTTTTAAAAGTGTTCATGTGAATGCAATCAATATGTTCAAGCAATTCGGTTTCTAGGTATGATGCAAACAGGTCATTCGTATATGATGCATACATGTTCAATCTTAGCATTCGGTTTCTATATGCAATCAGATCATTCGATTATGCATGCATGATGCAAACAAGCCGCACAGCTACAAGATATGATCAATCCTAGTATTCGGTTTCTATATGCAATGAGAGTAACCGTGATCAATCAATCAAGTATGCATCAAGTTTTAATTTCTATCAACCTAACGGATCGTATTCAATCAATCAAATTCGATTTAGGGTTTTGAACAAGTTGAAAACGTGTGAAGATCTATCAATGTGGTTTCAATTTCAAAACGGATCAAGCAGTTCAGTTTCAAATATTTGATTTTAATCAAGTAATTAATCTTGTATACGATTCTAATTTCAAGATACTAAGGTTTCAATCAAACAAGCAATACAATTTCAATTTGAAACATTCAATCAGTTTTTATCAATTTAATCAATTAATCAGATTCAAGTATGAATTTAGCAATCCTAGTAAAACGATTTATGTGTGATCATATTCAATCTCAATAACATTCAAGTAATCAAGCAATCTAATAATTTCGATTTCAAGTATTAGGGTTTCGATTTTAACTTTAGATCATTAGGGTTTAAGGTTTTATAGTTTTTTTATCTTGTTCATTATAGTGTCGATTATGGGTTCAATGATTACTCATTAGGGTTTCGAGTTACCTTAACCTCAGATGTGTTGAATGGACCACCAATGAGATGAGGATCGCGAGCTGAACGTTGATGTTGAGTCGCAGACGGATTGCTTGCTGATCGGGAACGCGAGCTGGACGTGATCGTGTAGCGAGCTGAGCTGAGTATCGGGTCGCAAACGTGCTTATTGTTGAGATCATCTGATGCGAGCTGGAACAAGCCGAGACCGTCTGTCACGAGCTGAGATCGTTGCTGAACACGAGATCAAGGGTTTCACGATCGGGAAGAGATGGATCACAATCGGATTGTATGTTCTCGATCGGGATGGAGGTTCACCGGCTAGGGTTTATCGTCGATAGGGTTTAGCTTAGGGTTTCAGAGTAATCGTGCTGATAACGTATTGTAAAACTAGAGAATAGAAACTGTATATTCTTCTTAATCTTAAACATAAGGAGCCCTATATATATAGGAAATTACACGTCATAGAATAATGGAAATAGTACAAATCATAAACCAATAAGGAAAAATAAACTAGGGTTTCTCTCTCTCTCTAGCCGCCGGCTCTCTCTCTAGCCGCCGGCTCTCTCTCTCTCTCTCTAGGGCGCCGGCTCTCTCTATCTAGTGTGGGCTGGTTATGGACATCCATAATATGATTTATAACAATTTGCACATATCACAATATAATTGCTTGAACTTCTTTTTTATTTTACTTGAATTTAATTAGATAACTAAGTTTGATAAAAATATTAAGATTGTATTTGGTTAGAGACTCTCGAGAGTAATATATAATTATTGAGAAACTTTGAGAAGGTTTTTTCATGATTTTGAATCTCTATTACTTTGAACATATATATACTTTAGAAAAATTGTTTGAGAATCCCAATTAGGGTTGCTAAAGTTTACTAGCTCTTAAAATATTTTTTCCAATCACAAACTTTATGTTTTATATACTAATTGAAGAAGATACAAGAGAGTTATATCTTGGAAAAATATTTCTCCTAAAATTTGTAGGTTCGGATAGGATGGCAATCAAGGACCTGGACCGCGGGGCTGGCCCGTAAAAGCTTGCTGCGGGGCGGGATTGGGCCTCCATTTGGTAAGCCCGCAAAATTGCGGGCCTCGCGGGACGGGTTCAAAGCGGGACGGGTCGAAAGCGGGATGGACTACAGGTTAACCTGCGGGATTTTGAAGACCCGCAACCCTAAGTCTCCATTTATGTTTTCACCTAAAACATATATATATATGTAGAGAGAAGGCGATTCGACGTTATGTAGCTCCGGTGATAGTGGTTTCATGGTCGATGATGCTTCCGGTCTCCCAAGCGCCTTCGATCTGCACAGGTGGAGCTTCTTCGAGGCATCATAAGAAATTTGAAAACTCACTTTCCATCGAAGAAGAAGATCTACTTCCCGCAATGGGTTCTTCATAGTTTTGCCTATATGTATTTGTTTACATTATCATACATTTTAGAGTGTTAGGTTTCAATATATCTTTAACTGATTTCTATTATTCTTATTTGCAGAAGATGAAGTTGATGGTGAAGAAGAGAAATCTCCATCTTTTTGTCGCTTGTTGGTGATAAATATGAAGAACAAGAAGTGTGATTGTTGTTTTCTTTTCATTTATTTTTGGGATTAACATCTTTGATTTGATGTTGGTTTTATTTAATTTTAGATTCAGAAAACTAAAGCATTTGCTATGAACTTATGAGTTATAATATTTGGATTAATCAACTAAAGTATTGTTTATTTTTAAAATGTTTGAAGTAACAAAAGTAAATAAACTAGTGTTTTGATGAAACTAAAATCTTCAACTAACAAGTGTATTACCTTATCCAGTTCAATCCTCGACTAAACTCACTTACTGATGCGTCATGAAACTGATAAAGCGTCCTGAATCATGTCTTGAAGCGTTCAGGAGCCATATGTCCGTTTGTAATTCAATGTCCCGCGGGCCGATCCGCAAAGGCCTACATGTTTTGCGGTACGGGTTTGGTCAACCATTTTGAGGACCGCAGCCAGCGCGGGCCTGACCCGCTCGAAGACGAGCCCGATGCGTTACGGGACGAGATGAGACGGATCAACCTGTTTGACATTCCTAGACCGTTCGGAGAGTCAGCTTGAACTGAGCTTTTGCTTAAGTAAATGGGTGAGAACAGTTACAATCCAAAAAAAAAACGCTGGCAAGACGTTGGAGCGTGGGTGATGGTTTAAACTTTCTGGCTGAGAGGAAAATGAACGCGAAACAGTTTATTGACAGTTTATCGGACTTAACCGCCCAATTGTTTCACTAAACTATCTTCTTGCCCAATTGTTTCACTAAACTATCTTCTTGCTTCACTTCTTCATTTCAGTCACAGAAAACTCTAAGTAAAACCAAAGAGAAACTCAGAGAAATAAACCATTTGATCAAAGAGAGAAAATTAAAAACTGTTGGGTGATTTCGCCTGTTGAAGCGTTCAAGTGATATGAGAAAAAATGCGCAAGAAATGTCAAAAAAAACTGAACCAAACCAAACCGACTCTAAGACATAGGTAAGTGTGTGACTGTAGTCTAATTATAAAATCATAGTATGAATGCTAGGAGATTGCCTTGTTTTGAACTATTTTCTCATCTACTTCAAATCATCTGCACTGCTGACTTGGATCAGATAATTGGTACTTTCCATTGATTCGTCTGGATCAGTCTATGCATTTAGAGTCTTACGACCTGATAAGGCATGACTGGATCGTCATATGGCACTTAGCCTTGGCAAGAAAGTCCGTTAGATGGAAAATGGGTTGGATCCCTTCAAAAACCCTCCCCTTTTATCAAATCAAGTTTGACCAAAAAAATATACATAAGAGAAGAATTGGGATCAATAGAGAACAAACAGTGAAGAAACTCAACTCCCAAGCAACTTAAACTAAACCATTATGCAACTGCAGATACCTTAAATGTCAAATTGAGTTAAAGTGTTAAACAAACAAATTATACATAATAGAAGAATGTGGTTTCAGTAGAGAGCCAAAAGCGAAGAAACTTAACTCCCAAGCAACTTAAACTAAACCATAAGGCAACTGCAGCACATCTTAAATGTAAAACTGAGTTAAACCAACAAATTATACAGAAGAGAAGAATGGGGTTCAACAGAGAGCCAAAAGTGACGAAGTTTAACTCACAAGCAATTTAAAGTAAACCGTAAGGCAACTACATCCATACCTCAAATGACTATTGTGTGCCCAGTGCAAAATCGAAGTGTATTAGTCAGATAATAAGTAGAACTATTGGTGACTCATCTTATCAGTTATCACACAGTAAAACACCAAATCATAATTGCAAGACAAGACCAAACAAAACCAGAAAGATTTCCAGTTTCTAGTTTCACAAAGATGTTTTGTTTTTTTTTTTGTTTCAAACAAACAAGACCCACTTCATTTGGTCCTGTCTTCAGAAATTTTAAAAGGACGACAGAAACAGATGTCTACTGAATCATACATAGAAATTACGGCAGATTTTTTCCATAAAAAGAGATAGTTTAGGATCCTTCCTTTCAGCCCATGGCATACTTCTGAGTCCAGCTCCGTGCAGTGGACTCATACTTGTTCTTGTCAGTCTTGTACATATGAGCTATCTCAGGCACCAAAGGATCATCTGGGTTTGGATCGGTTAACAAAGAACATATCGATAACAGCACCTGTCCATTGCAACGTTTAAAATTAGAAGCTGAAACAACACATATTTCATCCTCAGTGTGGCCAAAGCTTAACGAGTTAGGAGACGGCTATGAGGAACATATAGAAGAGTAAAACGCTTAATAACTTAAAGAGACAAGCTCAACTATATCGCTTCTAATGAGAAAAGACAAGCAAATATAAATTGTATAGACCCATTTTTTATCCAAACAGAGTCAAAGCTTAATGATTTAAAAGACACTCAGTGTTAATACTTCAAATGGGAATCAGACAGTCTGATACGGTAGGTTCTATAAGGTTTAGGTAAAAAGAAGAAGAAGCGAACCTTGGAAATGGTGAGTGCAGGACTCCATTGCTCCTTCAAGATGTCGAGGCAAATGCTTCCGTTGCTGTTAATGTTGGGATGGAACACCTTCGTCCTAAAGGCAACCTAGAGATTTCATCACAACCATGTGAAGAAACAATGAGATAACTAAGCAACCACAGAACAAGAACCACACGAGCTTTAGCCAAACAGACATTAACATAAAATGATATTGGAATCACCTTAGGAGGCTTGAAAGGGTAATCTGGAGGGAAGTGAATGGTAACAAGGAAAACACCTCCAGCATAAGGACTGTCGGTAGGACCCATTATCGTTGCCTGCCAATGAAACATGTCTTCAGCAACAGGTCCTGTAAGAAAACACCAAAGAGGTCAGCTTTCTTTTCTCGCACAAGCATCAATCAACCAGATCCGAGAAACTAACAAGATCTTTCAAACAGATAAGCTAGGTACTCAGCTACAGATCGAATATAAAAGAGATAAACACCTGCGCTACATGAGGTGGGTGGATCCTTCTGCAGATCCTTCAGCTCCTTCAAGATCCGCTTCGACGCCATATCCAAAACCTACGATCTCTAAACCAGACAAACAAAAGATTCCTTTATACACAACTAGATCCAAAGGTTAACTCAGAAGATAAGAACATTACCTTTGGTTTCGCGGACTCCCGATCGGCGAGCTTTTCGCCTTTTTTCCTTCTCGCAGTTTTAGGTGAAGAAGAACGAAGAGAGAAAGGGGTGGTGGACGAAAGAGGAAGAAGTATATGATCCTCTGTGGTCGCGTCCACGATTCAAGTGGCGCTTAACCGGCGTCGTTTTGCAAAAGTCATTTAATCTAACGGCTGAGATCTTTTATTTTCGAATCATTAGAAGTTAATCGACGTCAATCTACGATGGACGAATCATTAGAGGTAAACCGACGGTCTTTTGAAAACTAACGGCTGAGATATTTTATTTTTCGATTAGACGAATCATTAGAGCTTAAACGACGTCGATTAAAAAGTCATTTAATCTAACGGCTATGATCTTCATATTTGGGATTAACGAACCATTAGAAGCCACGTCTTCTCCCTCTCTATCTCTCCCACTTGCGAGATTATTAGACGAATCTGAGAAAATCAAATCAAACCGGTTCCGAGTCATCGAGAAATGGACCGGCTCAAGGATCAAAGGCGGCCGAGGTACGATGGCGAAGAGTCTCCGCCACCTGAATTTGACGACGGAGATGAAGAAGGAGGGACACCGGGGCCTTTCGCGGGAGGTAAAATCAGGAGGAAAGCGTCTCGTTACAGAGAGCACCGTGGCGACTACCTTCACGTCTCCTCTCGTCCTGGGTTGATGAAGATCCTCGAGAAACAAGGTTCGATTTTCTTTTTCCATCATAGGTTACTAGTTTGATCGGATCTTTCTCATGATTGATCAATTGCAAAATGTAGGTGACACGTCGATACGATTCGCTGATAAGGTGTTGAAGTTCACAGGATCGGGGAAGATGAAGAGGCGAATCTTCATCCTGACGGACTTTGCAATCTACCTGATTGATCCCGAGAGTGAAGCTATGACCCGGAGGATAGGTTTGGCAGCGGTGGAGAAGGTGTGTTTGAGCAAGTTGAGCGATAACTTCTTCGCTGTCATTATCCCCACGGAGTATGATCTGCTCATGGCCAGCACTCGCAAGACTGAGCTTGTTCAGGTCATGGTTGATGTGACTAAGAGTGCTTCTGACTATGAGCTTGAAGTCCTTCTCTCCAACAGGTAACATAATACACAAACACACAAGGGTTTTATATTGTTAGATGACTGATTCTAGCTTTGATAGAAACTTTTGTGAAATGGCAATTATGGTGATAGTCGACATGTTGTAATGGTTTCCTCTTGTGTACATTCCAGGTTTGAGTACAATGCTTCTGCTTCATTAGTGAAGGAAGTTTCATTTGAGGAAGCTGAAGGTTCGAATTAATAAAGTTCTGAAACCGTACACATTTTGGATCTGTCTTAAGCTTGTGCTTGTTTTCTCTTGTCTCATCAAGCATTACTGTTGCTTTTCAGGGGGTATCAAGACCAGTTTTAAGTGGAAGTGACTGCACCTCATCTTTCTTTCGTTTTGGCTACTAAAAGCTCAAGTCAGGGCGGTAATGTTGTTTATTATATTCTGTTTCATCTTGTTTTTCCTCAGACACGAATTGTGTAACTTTTTTTATATTGACAAGTGTATTTTCTACAAAATTTATGTATGAATTGAGTTCCTTTGCTAGAAAGAGACAGATCATTGACATCAGACTGAACTGAAATATTATTAAAACTTTTTTCTGAATGGTCTAGTGCATAACAAGAAAGATGAATAATCTTTCTCACAGTATATACAGTGATCCTGATACTCTCTCCCGATTGGAGTTGGGACTGTGGAAACCTCTGATTTATATCCGCTGGCTAGCTTCTCCCGTCTTATCTCGTCCACCATTCTCACTACCTGTATCATGTTTAGTCTCTATTCTAATCTGGCTGTGCGAACCTTACCAACCTGCAGTATCTCTACCTTAGTAAATGATACAAATCATCAAACACCTCTCCACCCACCGAGTTCACCAACCTAACCAGGGTACCTGCCATTGATTTGCTTGTGTCTCTTATCTCTGGTGCACGAAAGCCAAATGCATGTCGGGGGTAGGGAATGCATAAGTGTGGGCCATTCCTGCTCCAAAGATGCAGCCATATCCTTTCGCATTGAGGAACACATTTGAGGATTTTATGTTCCCATGAACTTGTTTGCCTTGGCTTTGTGAATGGATATGAGCTACTCCTCTTGCTGCACCATATTCAATCTAGAGATTCCGAGTCGTGAGACATACTCCTCTTATCAAAATATCGTATTTAAAGATTTTTATAAATTTGATATGAAAAGAACTAGCAAACTTTTGATAATAAAAAACTGCTCACATCCAAAACCTACTACATTTTATAGCATAATGCAATAACTCATGCCACAACCCACAAAAGGGCAAGGATGTAGTTATAAGATGGTAAAGTTTAAAGTTACAAAAGAACTAAATGGTGTAATTAGCCTTTTATCAGACAAATATGTTGTGAGCTTCTCTATAAGCAGCAAAGCCTCACACTTGAATTCTTTCTCTGTAAACTTGGTCCTACTACACTCCTGCACATATAGCTTCTGAAAAGTATGGAATAAATTAGATATATGTCAAACAATATGTATACATGTAAATTTACAGTAGAGGAAGATGATATGTCGGGATACCTGAGGACCAAGCAGAACAGCAAAACTTTCCTTCATCTACATGTTTCACATCAAGTCCCACGAACCATGACCCCGTGCTCACGTCATCATGAGCATAAGCATGAAGTATGTCTCTGTCACCAAATCCCATCATCATCATACAAAAACAAACTCGTTTCAGTTTTTATTTCTCTGTTTGTGAAATATATTCAAAGATTATGCGTGTAGTTGAGAGTTGAAACTGACCTATTGATCGATACAAATCTAGCCAATGCATTAGTTATAACGTACATCTCCCCGTAAGCATGCCGGAAGTATCTGTGAGATGCATAAAACAAGAACATGTCATTCTTAACCACATAGAAGAAAATTAACCACATGTGATCTCGCATTGTTTAACTTACGCTTTCTTGTCGCCGAATTTCCACCATTCTGGTTCATACCATTTTTGGTTCCTGCCAGCAAAAGCCAAGTTTTAACAATGTTCCAAACATCCTATTGGTTCTGGTAGTGTTTGGATCTTAAGCTCAAACTCACGGTTCTGAGAAAACTTCGCCTGATTTCATGCAACCGATGTAAGCCCGCGGCTTCCCTTGAAGTGCCGCAAGTGTACTCCCGAGTGCATCTGCACCGGATCAAATTACATTCATTACATCGAAACTCTTTGACCTTAAAACTTTCCCAAAAGGATGGATTAAAGACCTTAAAGTGGCAGCAAAAACATTAAGCTCTGTATTTCGCAGCCTAAAAATGATTCTAACTGATGTTGGAAACCCAAGATGAATGACATTTACAATCAACTCAAGAAACACAACCAACCAAAGGTTTTAGCTGTAAGACAATCTCCTTCTCTTAGTAACTTACCCATATTTACGTAGATATTATCATTGGCCTTTGCATAAAACTGTGCATCCCACCTATCCGCAGCATAGGCAAAGAACAGTTTTACCTTTTTAGAAGCTTCTTCGGGTGCCTCAACTACATCGTCCTGAAAAACATTAAATGGGCAAGCTTCTCAGAATAACAAATGCGAGCTAACAAATGAATGCTCGATGTAACAATCTTGAACGAGGCCGAGCTAACATACAAGAATAATGAAGTCATCGGTTTGACTGTTTTCAGCGTCAATGCTCTTGTCCATGCTGTCCCCTTTGTTTGCACTACACAGCACAAAAACAACGTTCTTAAAAAAGGATTCCAGCACGGTAATCAATCATCATAACCGAATCCACACCTTCTTCCAATAACAAACCGTGCAATCACACCTTTTTCAGTTTCAATTTTCTTTAATGATGCACCTGCAGCAAGTAAAAAATGAGCTGAGTGTCATCTTCAAAAAGAAGAAGAAAGTACAAACTGAAGCACATAATCTAATAGTGGAAATAAGAGACAGTGAGAAGGAATAAGGAGGAGGAAGCTTACCAGTCCCCATCCATGCTTGCCGGACTGCATCCCTTTTCTTTTTGTTACCCAAAGATGTCATGATACCAATTACCACCAATGGTCTTTTCTTAGTTTCGGCTCCATCAGTATGTTTGGGAACAAAGCCTTGTTGCCTAGCTGCACTGAGCTCCATCTCAAGAGCTGCTAGTGTCTTCTTCTGTTCCCTAGAAAGAAAGAAAGAAAAAGAGTCTATTATCAACAACAGTCCATGGAGACAAATCAAAAATAGTATAAAAGCACCTGCAAGCTATGATCTTCAAAGTATCATCCACTGAGATGGCGGATTTTCCCTGAAAGCGCCCCATAAGCATTCAATCACTAACTGAAATAATCACATTGCCAAAGCATGAGAGTGAGAATCAACCGGAAACTACAAACCTGTCCGGTTACTCTGTGGAGCTCGCTTATAAGATGAACCCTAGTTTGCGATTCTTGCCATAGACTATGTCAAACACAGAGACAAGATCGCAAAGTTAACAAAATATAGGATAGGGAGGAATGGAGATGAAGAAGTAAACGAACCGGCCTGCGACGTAGAAGGAAGCGAAAGTAGCGAACATTGAGAGCAAAAGGGAAGAGATTCTGGAGCTCGTTAATCTCATACTCGTCCCTTTCCTCGCCATTTTCAACCCTGAGGGAAACAGATCCAAAAGTCAGATCGCGAATGCCTTGGTGCTTATATAAGTTCCTCTTTCTTCTTCTTTTCGGAAGTTCACTCTTCAAAATCTCCAGAGAATCGAAAATGGAGATTGGATCTGCTGTTCGGGTGACACGATTCGGCGAGGTTAATAGCTCGGCCGTCTATGAATTGAAGAAACCCGGAGAGGTAATAGTGATCTCGTAATTAGTTCTTCAATTCAATCGCCAAACCTATCTACCTAGAGGGGATACTTTCAAGTTAATTTTCCTGTATATGCATGAATCAGCATTTTTATATATTCAACCAATAAACCCACTCCCTATCTTTTCCTTGTTAACGCTACTTTTTCCATTAATAAATTAGTTAATTTCGTAGACAAAAATAAAAAGTAATTTTGTAAACTAAATCGGACTTGGAGAATAGACTGGACTTTAATTGTATCGAAGCAGTGCGGCAGTTTTGGAGTATGATTTAGAGATACTTTATCCCATAAAATAGAAAAAAAAAACTTCAGAAGAATACATCATAAAGATCTGCATTTTATCTGTGTTTTCATAGCCCATATGTAATGTGAATAGCTCATTTGTGAATGTTGAACTGCCGAGTAAAGCCGGTTGGGTTCTAAGAGATGATCAAGGTCTGGTGCTTCACAAGGAGGTGGATAAGTTTCTTGAACTTCTAACTTAAAACCAATTGACAATTAGTGGATTGATCCAAGTCCTTTATATATTACTCAAATTTCTTACATATTTTCAATGTGAGATTTTCTCTCCAATACCCTCCCTCAAGATAATGGTGCGTATAACCATTAATCTCGCAGAATCCATCATACCCCCTCTGAGACCATGTTTTATTTTCTAGCGATCTCGGCAGAACTGAGCCTTCTATGGGCCATCAGTTAATGGGATGATCGGACCACTGTCCGGGCCAAATTAATGGGTCAGGGTATTGGGTCCGCTCTGATACCATGATAGATTCGGGTTTAATTATAGGCTTCCAACTTAAAACCAATTGGTAATTAGTGGATTGACCCAAATCCTTTATATATTACTCAAGTCCCTTACATATTTCCAATGTGGGATCTTCTCTCCAATATAACAAGTTAACAATACTTTGAAAGTGAGTTTCAAACTACTATAATGGCATTGCAACATACATGGAGTCAATAATATAGAAAGATAATAACTGAAGGTAATTGTAAAAAGACAATGGACATCATCAACAATCATATGCTTCACTTCGAAACTTACAACTGGAAAAGAGAGGTCACAAGATGGAAGGAAAAATTTGAAGTGAGATTCCAGTGGATTAATCGAAAAGGAAATAAAGTTGCAGAAAAATTGGCAAAACAAACAATTCTAAATGATCAGAATTTCATGTTTCACTATTATGTTCCAATGATGATTCCTCATGATCTTCATAACGATTATGTATCTTCATATTCAAGTTAATGAAAAACATAATTTGTGTTACAAAAAAAAAACTTTTTTTTAACGCTTTGTTTATTGATAATGAGAAACTAATGGTCTTTTAGACCCAAAACTAACAAAGACTACATCAATGATGTCAGATTAGCAATAACAAACTGATCTTGTTTCGAAATAAGATAAATTAGGTGTTCCCGTTCCAGCAGTAGCAGACGGACTTCTAATACCTTTAACGAAAACAAGAACATAATTTTCATAGTGTAGATAAGTCTTCTTCTTCAATTGCCCTTGTCTATTTTGTTTCGAGTTAGCTTCAGTTAAGCTACCGTTGAACAAATTTGAACCACAAAGTACAAACCATATAGATAGTCGATCACATCCATTAACACCACGTTTAAAACATATGTCCGTACAGACTATTGAAACGTGGTATCAACTACTCTCTGCCACTCAACACGTCCCTACCATAGAACACAATATAATGAATAAAAACCTCTGACCACCACTATCCACCACGCACCACCACACCACTCGGAAAAAACCAAAGCAACCAAGAAACAGAAAAACAAATCTAGTAAACCATCACACTGACAAACACCTAGTCTTAGTCCAACGAAAACACTGCATCCGGAAACAGAGCCATGTGCCTGAGAAAAGGAGGACGCTGTCTTTGCACGCCGCCAAACCACAGAAAAACCACAAGATTTAACCCAAAAATCTCACAAATCTGACGTAGGACAACCAAAAAGAGAACATAGACGATAAGGAGAAGCGAGGGAACGTTTCCGACCACCGCGAGAGGACGAGGCGGCCGAAGCCAAACGAAGTTGACGGCTAACGACGAAAACCCTAGGAGCTTTTAACCTACTCTCTTGGTTTCTACAAAAAAAGAAAAAAATAACTTAATCCCATATGTACAACATCTCTAAAGGCTTAGCAAGGACATCTGCTAGCCCATTAGAAACCCAAGAGACAAATTTGAAAATCAGAACACTTTTATTATATATGATGATCTTGGCAGACGAATATCATTTAACATGGTTTATTCTCTAAAAATTGCATGTTGTTTTCTAAAAAGATACCCATTTACTTTTAAAAGATTTTATTATGTTTTAAGTTTTTAATGAAAATTTTATTAGTTAGAGAAATTAGGCCACATATACCTAGAAAAAATACAATTAGGTAAATACCCTAAATACTATTGACATTTCTAAACCCCAATATTGTCCATGCCCTTGTCCTACCCCTTGTCTCTGCCCCTGCCATGCCAGCTTCTGTCCATACTACTTCCTTCTACCTCTTGTATCTCTCTAAATTTTTTTACCAAATAATAATATTCTTTCTCTTTCTTCTTCCCTAATCCATTATCACACTTATTTTTTTACAATATTTTTTTCTCTTTTCTATCTCCACAGTTGTGGATCCAATAAAATTATCTCATCAAGGTAGGAGAGAAGATTAACTCCTAACACAACCAAAAATTGATTGAATCAAATCTCTCGCCGCGAACCGAGGAGATTGAATTTCTGCAGAACTGAATGTTTGGAAATGTTATATCTTTATCAGAGAATCCATCATTCTCCTCAAGATTCGGTCAATATGTCATAATTCAGATGCTCAAAGTGAAGAAAAAATACGAGATCTAGTTTTTGATTGATGGAACTTCGGTGAGAACTTCCCTGCACACGATTAGAGAAATAAACGACAAGTGTAAGGTTTATAATCTAATAGCTGGTATTTTACATCTTACATGCTAACCATTGCCCAAAATGGCTATTCATGGCATCATTGGTTGTATCTATAGAAAATTAGTTCTTGAATAAAAATTGTTTCAATGGTCGGTATCATTCCTAGTATAGATTAACTTTAATTTTAACATAGCTGGAACTGCTGTTATCATTCATAATAGACACTAACTATGTGCCTCGCATTACTTTCTCGTTAGCATGTAAATATTTTCATCTTACGCTAACTATATGCCTCACATTGACATTATTGGGTGCTAGTATTTATATTAGCTGTTACTACAAAAGTTAGCAGTGACCTCATTTGTATCATATATAAATTAATAAACTACATCTAAATTTATGTTTTACACGTTAAATAACATATCACAATGATCATTTTTGAATGGCAGTTCCAAAAAAAGGTACTTCTATCTCGAAAAAGCAGCTCCAAAATTGGCTTGGTTCCAAGATGTAGAATCTATGTGAGGTCACTGCTTTTGTTACTTGTTAGTTATAATTTTTTTCATAAACAAGTTTATTCACTAACAACTCATAGAAACCAGAAATTAGATATATGTCATTGTTAACATTACTTGATACCTACATCATTATCTGTCTAACATATATTATTTAATGCTAACATTTTCCTTAAAGCTTAACGTAAAATGTTAACATTATATGTTATAGGATAAATACCGTTTTAGAGTTATTTCATTGTTAACATTACATGACAAATGCATCATTAGCTGTTTAACTTATCTAATCTTTTATGTTAACATTTTACGTTAAAGATTAACGTTAAATATTTTAAGATAAAGCTTAACATTAAATCTTAACGTTAAATATTTTACGATAAAGCTTAACATTAAACATTTTCTGTTAACATACAATAATCTATGTTTGAGTTTCCTACTATGTTTTTTCTCTTTGTGGACTATTGATTCCTACAACTAATCGTAATCTTTAATTTATCGGTGGAAAATTCATAAATTATGGAAAAAGGTTTTTGGCGTATCTGAGATTAGATGTTGATGACGAGCAAGAATTGAAAATGAAAAGATTGTTGTTGGATTTGAGTTGGAAACCAAGTAAGCAATAGTTAAAGGATTCGATGAAAAATTGATTGTGTGTTTGAATAAAAGCTTTATACTTCGATAAAGGTGGAGAAGAGATCTATTTTTGGAGAAGAAAGATAAAAAAAAGATTTATGATAGAGATGGAAACCTGGAAAAGAAAGAGAAAGAAAATCGGGAAAGAAAGAGAAAGATAATGAATGTTTGGGGCATGAGCAAAACCGTCAAGGGGGACCAAAAATGTACTTGGTATTAGAGTTTTTGAACGCGTAAGGTATTTTCCTAATATTGCACTCGATTTGGTATTTCTAGCCAATTGTCTCTATTAGTTAATAATGATAAATTATAAACTTAAAAAAATTAATTTTACTTTTGGAGATACTATTGGTTGAAAACTATGAAAATAGCTAATTCTAAAAATGAATGCATTTATAATCAACTTTTAGTATATATTCTTAATTTATGTGAAAACATATATCTAGGCCTGCGACATTTAGCCAAAACCAAATATCCAAACATGATCTGATTCGAAATGGACCGGTTCGGTTCATTTTGGTCCTAGTCAATTTATCCGATGGGTATTAGTGTTGATTATCCATGGATATTTGCTCGATTTTGATATTTACCTTGAACCAATCGGGTACCCGTTTTAACTGAATTATATGCTTAAAAACATATATTTGCATCTCCCGAGGGCTGAACTCAGGTTAAAATGGCGAAATGACATGAGCAATAGTTATATATATTTCAAATATTTATACAGTATTAATTTTGGATTTTTCGGGTTACCCATTCGGGTTCGAATATGTTTTGTACCACCTATAAGACCCATTCATGTATTTTTACATTTTGGATCGAATAATGGGTCGAATTTTTGGGTTCGGGTTCGATATGTTTTGTACCACCTATAAACCCCATTCATGTATTTTTACATTTCAGATCGGATAATGGGTCGGGTTTTTTGTTTTGGGTTCAAATATTTTTTGTACCACCTATAAGACCCATTCATGTATTTTTACATTTCGGATCAGATAATGGGTCGGGTTTTTGGTTTGAGTTTTGTTCGGGGTTTGGGATTTTATGCTCAGGCCACTACAAGAAAACAGCGGTATTCTGACCGACATTCCGACGGAAAATTAAATCCTCGGAATATACCGAGGAAACACAAAATTGGGATTCCTTGGAATTTCCTCGGAATATACCGACGGAATTCCGAGGAAACCTCAGTCCGTCGGAATATTCCAAGGAAATTTCGAGGAACAATGTGTTCCTCGGAAAAAACCGATGAATTCCGAGGAAATATTATAGCCGTTGGAGAGCCGTTGGGGGATTTTACAAAATTCCGAGGAAATTCCGACGAACTAGCCTTTTCCGTCGGAATTCCGTCGGAATTTCCTCGGTATGTCGGCAGGATTTAAACTATAAATACAAGCACTCCTCTTCCTCTTCTTTCACTCCATATCTTCATCCTCCCTCTTACTCTATTTACACACGAATTTGATTCATAAAAAATATGTCTTCTTCAAATTATTTTCGTTCTTGGATCGATTGACCTCATTTGGATCCGAACACGAGATTGCTTACGGAAGAATACTAACGAGGTATAACCGAATTCATGGGGTTAGTTCACCGACAACCGGAACCGGAAGAAAAAACAGGTATGTTAAGATGTCCTTGCTCTAATTGTAAAAATAGAAAGATTATTAAAGAGTGGGATGTTTGGACTCATCTATATTTGAGTGGGTTTACACGAAGTTACAAAATTTGGTATCATCATGGGGAAACTGATTATGAACATGGTAGTACTAGCGAACCTCAGCCAGCGGTTAGATTAGAAGAACCAATTAGAACGGATGTAGATTATGGTGTAGGTACTGAGCAGATGGTAAATGATCATTTTAGAGGGGAAGATTTACCCAATGCAGAAGCTAGGAGATTTTATGATATGTTGGATGCTGGAAAGCAACCATTGTACGAAGGTTGCAGAGATGGTCATTCAGCTTTATCATCTGCTACAAGATTGATGGGCATTAAAACAGATTATAATTTGGCTGAAGACTGTGTGGATGCGATTGCTGATTTTGTAAAAGGTATTCTACCCGAGGATAATGTAGCTCCTGGTTCATACTACGAGGTTCAGAAACTCGTAGCTGGTCTTGGTTTATCGTATCAGGTAATAGATGTATGCAGCGACAACTGCATGATTTATTGGAGGGCGGATGAACAGCGGGTTACATGCAAATTTTGTGGAAAGCCTCGTTATAAAGATACGAGTGGAAGAGTTCCAGTGCCATATAAAAGGATGTGGTATTTACCTTTGACGGAAAGGTTGCAGAGGTTGTATCTGTCTGAACGCACAGCGCAACCAATGAGATGGCATGCGGAGCACTCAACAGATGGTGAGATCAGACATCCTTCAGATGCAAAAGCGTGGAAGCATTTCCAATCAAAGTATCCCGACTTTGCGTATCAGAGAAGAAATGTCTACCTTGGATTATGTACTGATGGTTTCAGTCCGTTTGGCAAGAGTGGAAGACAGTATTCTCTATGGCCCGTCATTCTTACACCATACAACCTCCCCCTAAACTTGTGCTTGCGACGAGAGTTTTTGTTTCTCTCGATTCTCGTTCCCGGACCAGAGCATCCTAAGAGATCACTTGATGTGTTTCTTCAGCCACTAATATATGAGTTGCAACAACTATGGGCTCAAGGTGCTGAAACATACGATGTTTCGTGTAAAGAAAACTTTCAAATGCGGGCAGTACTAATGTGGACAATAAGTGATTTTCCAGCATATGGTATGTTGTCTGGATGGACAACGCATGGAAGGCTATCATGTCCATATTGTCAAGATAACACTGATGCTTTCCAACTAAAACACGGAAGGAAAACGTGTTGGTTTGACTGTCACAGGAGATTCCTACCACCTGATCATCCATATCGTAGGAGTAGGAATTTGTTTACGAAGAACAAGAGGGTGTTTGACAGTCCACCTCCGGAAATTTGTGGGAAAGATTTGAAGATACAACTAAGAGATTTTGGTGCAGAAAGGACGCCAGAAGTCGGTGGACATGAGCGTTTTCCAGTAGATGCTGTTGGAGAACTACATAACTGGCACAAAAAAAGTATTTTCTGGGATCTGCCATACTGGGAGGATCATCTGCTAAGGCATAATTTAGATGTCATGCATATTGAGAAGAACTTTTTTGACAATCTCATGAACACGATCCTTAATGTTCAAGGTAAAACAAAGGATAATTTGAAGTCAAGACTGGATTTAGTCGATATATGTGCTCGTTCAGAACTTCATGTTGATGAGAATGGTAGGGCTCCTTTTCCCATATACCGACTTGATGCAGCGGGAAAAGATGCGTTCTTTGATTGGATTTCAAACGATGTGGAATTTCCAGACGGTTACGCATCAAATTTGCGTAACTGTATCGACAGAAAGGAAGGAAAGTTTACTGGCTTGAAAAGCCACGATTGCCATGTAATGATGCAGCGCCTCCTTCCGTTCGCCTTCAAGGAACTATTACCACGGAATGTTCATGAAGCAATTGCAGGGATAAGTGGTTTCTTCCGCGATTTATGCACGAGATCAGTGACTCTTGAAGGTATTGAAAATTTGAAGACTAACATAGCCGTGATTCAGTGCAACCTTGAGAAGATATTTCCTCCCTCATTTTTTGATGTTATGGAGCATCTTGTTATTCACCTGGCAAGAGAATTGGAACTTGGTGGTCCTGTGCAGTATAGATGGATGTATTTGTATGAGCGGTATATGTTCCATTTGAAGAAGATGGTGAAAAATTTAAGTAGGGTGGAAGGTTCTATAGTCGCACAGATGATCAATGAAGAAACTTCAAACTTTGCCGAGTACTACTTTCCAGCAGAAGTTCAGACCAAAAACAGAAGACCTGCTCGGCATGATGATAGAGGCGAACGGGCAACATATCATGTTACGGTTCCAGACATTTTCACAGATGTTGGACGACTTAGCGGAAAACCAAAGGACCGTCGACTTACTGAGCAGGAGCGCAGTCATTTGCAAACATATTTGCTCACCAACTGCGAAGACGTTCTTCAATATGAGAGGTAAATAAATGAGCTTACAAATTTTTATTTTAACAAGTTGAAATTTAAATCTTAATTAATTACATTATTGTCATCATATACAGGATTTTCATGGCAGAAAAGCGATTTGAGTATAGATACGCCACAGAGGACGAACTAGAAGAAATGAAGCAGAGAGAATTTAGTGGATGAATGTTTACTTATGTGAGTTCTTTAAACAAATTAAAATATATTTTATCACATATTTATACTAATTCACATTTATTGATATAATATATATATATGTGCTATTAATAGGTGTCTGCTGGTTTGGCCAGAGGTGAAACATTTGACGATTGGATACGTGAGATGGTCGTTGGACCAAACTTTGTTGTGAAGTCATATCCGAGATTTTGTACTCGAGGATATGCATTCACAACTCAGAAGAGGAGACGTTCGAGTACGACTTATGATGCTGGCGTTTGTTCTGCATCAGGAGATGATGTATACTACGGACACATACATGAGATTTTGGAAATTAAGTATTTGGGCATGGTTGGATTGCGCTGTACTGTTTTCTATTGTGATTGGCACGACAACACCCCAGATCGAGGTGTGAGAACAGATGCATTTGGTGTTACATCAGTAAATTCGAGGCGAAAGCTGCAATATTATGATCCTTTCATTCTTGCTTCTCAGGCCGATCAGGTAATTAAATGTTAATTATTCAGAATGATTCATCATCATGTGTATTAATTTATAATTTTTCTAAATGTTACAGGTTTGTTATATCAAGTACCCCCGGGTAAGGAACAGAGATGATCCATGGGTTACTGTTACAAGACTCAACCCGAGAGGCCGAGTTCAGGGAAGTTCTGAGCTGGAAGACCCACTACAACCAAGCACATCCGGCAACTTAAGTGCAGCAGAAGATTTAGCTGGAGTTGGCCTTGTAGTCGATTTAACCGACTTTGGAGAGGAAGCTGTCGTTCACGTAGAGGATGAACCAGTGATTGGAGAGTTTCACCAAGATCCAGATTCAGATTCATCTGGTGATGATGACTCGGAAACAGACTACCATTGAACTTATTATTTTTTTTTTTAAGAAATACCGAGGAAATTCTGAGGAACACTTGATATAACCTCTTTCCTCGGATAATAGTTATTTGGTTTATCTAGCAAGGCAAAGCTGAATACGAATTAAAAACTACTCAGAACACAACCAAATAAAACGAAGAAACCATGTAAAAGAAATACGAACTTATAATCAAGAAACCCAAAAAAAAACTCAGTTCAAAATTAACAGAAAATAAGACCATAAAACGTTAGAATAGAAAAGAAAATAAAATAGCCGGTGATAGCTCCTACTCCTCGTCTCCTGCTCCAGATGTTCCTGCATCGTTTGGTCTCTTGGACCTCTTTCTTACCCTGTGTATACCACTCGAACCCGAACCAGAGCTGGATGGAGAGTTGTCCCGATGAACTACATCATCCTTTTGGCAACGACACGGCCTGATACGTGAAATGGCAGCCCAGATCTTGTGTAGCATGTCGTTGTTTGTCTTTATGCTCTGATCTCTCCAATGTTGTTGCTGGCGCGAAGTGGCGTTCGGTGGAAGCTCTTGCAGCTTGTACTGGCTGGAGTCTGATGGGAGTAGCTGATGGGGTTGTGAATCATCTGGAATGGCTTGTGCAGCCTCATCTTCTCCTTCTTCATCAACCACGCCCTTGCCTTTGGTCTGATATTTTGGCGTGAAGAAGGATGGCTTGTCTACTAGTGCGGTAGCAGGGGGTAGGAACTCAACTGCAGCCTCTGAAAGTAGAGAAGTCAGACCGAGGAAATTCCGAGGAAATAGGGTTTTTAAACCGAAAACAACGTTTTGCCG
Organism: Brassica napus; assembly: GCF_020379485.1. NCBI lineage: Eukaryota > Viridiplantae > Streptophyta > Magnoliopsida > Brassicales > Brassicaceae > Brassica > Brassica napus. Next base: position 11,975,446 of record NC_063445.1, on the reverse strand, counting down.
TTTGGATAACACCTATATAACCCTTATTAAGTGTCTTACGTTCATTATGAAGTCAAAAATTTGTTCCTTACCGTATAATTAACACTTTTCCGATTGTATGAACGAAATCTCGCAACATAAGACAAACACTTATACCTTTTAATGAACGGTAAAGGGAATACTTTCAATTTGTTTTGAAATTTTTTATTTCATGGTTTATGCTCATCTATACAAAGAATCCTCAATGGTATGCATTACAATTGTATAAGAAATGAAATACGGCAAAAAAAATTGATGTTTTGAAACCCCAAACACTAGTTCCTCGGTATTTCCTCGGAATATTTTCATTTTACCGGGCAAATATTTCGCGAAAATTGAAATTAGAATTCCGACGGATAATGTCCGTCGGACCCTAGGTTTTATAACCACAAGCCCGTTCTTCTTCCCCATTTCTCTCTTCTTCCTCTGCGCAAATCCTCTCTTCTCTCCGGCGATTTCCCCCTGAAATCCGACGATATCTCCGGCGATCTCCCTCTTCTCTTACACAAATCATGTAAGGACCCTATCCCACTCTCTTAGGTTCTATTTGTTAGGTTTTTGTGTGGTTTTGATAGATTTTTTTTAGGGTGATTGGTTAGGATTGTGATTTGGTTGTATAATAGGTTTAGAATTGTGATTTGGTTGAATGATTTATTTTGTTGAATTGATTTAGAATTTTTTTTATAATTTTTTTATTTTTTGTATTTATAAAATCGATTTTTGTATATAAAATCGATTTTTGTATTTTACAAAACTATTTTTCTATATAAATTCGATTTTTTGGACTTTACAAAAAAAAATTTTCTATATAAATTCGATTTTTTGGATTTTACAAAACATTTTAAATATCTATAAAACTTTTTTTGTGATTAAAAACTATTATTTGGGATTTAAAAATATTTTTAACATATATATATTATTAAAACTATTTTTTGTAATTATTAAACTATTTTTATTTATTACAACTATTTTTTGTTTATTAGAACTATTTTTATATATTTATTAAAAATTTTAAATATATATAAATCTTTTTTTGTGATTAAATTATTTGGGATTTTTTTTTAAAAAAAATTAATTTATATATTTCTGTATTTATTAAATATATTTTTTAAATTTACAGGTCTCATGATGATCAGACCCGGCCTCGACAGCGTCGTGGTCGTGGTGGTATGGGAAGCCAGTCTCGGGATTCCAGTCGTTTTCAGGATTCCCCTTCGCCCCACAGCTCCAACCATACATCTCCCTCTGCTGCACCCGCTCCTGCTCCTCTCGCTCCCGCTGCTGCATCCGCTCCTGTTCCTCCGGGTCCTCCGGGAGTGATGCGTGTTGCGGAGTTGGTTCAACAGCCCGGTCGTGACCATCTTCCGTATCTCACTCCGTATCCACATGGACGGGGTCAAACATGGTAATTAAACATTTTTTTTTCTTTAAATTTGGATTCATTATTAACCGTTTGTTCTTTTAATAAGGTTCAACCGATCCGGGAACGGGATCAGCGCATGGATCAACCGTATGATGTACTCGGCCCTCGACAGTGGACATCCGACTTTCACTCACTTCCCTACCGACAAGCAGGTTCTGTGGTTTCGTCAGCTTGCGGTAAGTATTCTAATTTTTTACTTATATTTTTAATCTTTAATATAAATTTTCTACTAATTGTGTTTTTTTTCCAGCAAGAGTTCAACTGGAATTCCGATGAGACGCTCTTTATCTATCACCACTTCGTCCATAAAGTAATGAACAACTATGGGAAGCAGATCCACGAGTGGAAGAAGAAGTGGGAAATCAATAAGGTTCGATTTAATTTATTAAACCATTTTTTAATTTATTAAACTATTTTTTAATTTATTAAACTTTTTCTTTTTTTTTTATTAAAAGGTCCCAAAGTCGATGAACGACACGGTCTGGAAGGAGTTGTGTGCGCATTGGGATAAGGAAGAGACGAAAGAAACTTCTTCCACCAACTCCACCAACCGCAGGAGCGAAGGGAAGGGCATCTACAAGCATAACTTGGGTGCTCAATCTATTGCCACTCTCGGAGATCGCATGGTAAGTTCAACCGCTTTTTCTTCAATTATTTGAGTTTCAGAACTTAAATTTATTGTGCATTTCTTCTAATTTCTAATGTTTCTTTAATTTATGTTTTTTTTCAAGGCGGAAGAAAATGATGGCGAGCCGGTTGATGATCTCGTCCTAATGAGGAGGGCGTATACCAACAAGAAGACCGGCCAGATTGATGACGGTCTTGTGAGGGACGTGGTCGACCTGGTCCAAACTCAGGTGGTAGACGAAGTGTCTCAGCTTCAAACCGAGGATGACGCTTCGACGGCTTCGACCAACTTGTCCCGGTTTCGAATCAACGAAATCGTTGAATCCGTAAGTTCTTTGTTTTTAAAAGTTCAATTCATTTATTTCTTGGTTTAAATTTCTAAATTTGGTTTTTTTCTATTCAGTCGGTTCCAAAGAAGAAGGGACGTTTGGTCGGTTTGGGTCGTCGCACCCGGTCGGTTCCCCCTTCTTCTGCACCACCGCCCTTTGTTGATCCAGAAGTACTTACGGCTCAGTTGAAGGACAAAGATGATCGTATATCTTTGTTGGAGACCCAGATGACGGCTCAACAGGCGGGCTATGAGGCACAGAGGAGGCTGAACCAGCAAATGATGGAGATGATACAGAGGATGTACCCGAACGAGGTGTTCCCGGACGTGCCAGACCCGTAGTTTTTTTTTTTTCCACAAACTCGGAATGTTTTATTTTTATTTGTGAAACTTTGAATATTAATTAATATGATTTCAATTTTACTTTTAATTTCATATTTTCGAATTTAAATTTCAGAAATTTTATTTTTTTTAAAAAATTAATATTTTTTACATTCCGAGGAAATTAATTATATTTTTCACTTGATCGATCGATGCGTTTTTTAAAAAACGTTCGGGCTATACCGAGGGACAGGCAGACAAACCAGTGATCCTCGGAATTTCCGAGGAAAAAAGAAATTCCGATGAATTATTTCCGACGACATGTTTCGTCGGAATAACGATATTCCGACGATTTTTTCCCTCATAATCGTTGATGTTTTTTTGTAGTGGGCCTACTCCTGAGGGTTGAACCCAGGTTGGAAAGGCGAAATGACATGAGCAATACCACTAGCTTACTTCAATTTCGTTGTACATAACTACATATAACAATATATATACGATTTCGATTCAGTTTCCTTTGAAAAAATAAATATAAAATATAAATCAAAATTTAAAATTCTGGGTTTAAAATTAGATATCTGAACCAACCCGAAATCGGGTGGAACTGATCCGAATCCGAACCGGAATTTTACCAAGTACTATTTGGATACAATTTTTCAATAACCGATCCAAATACCCGAAGTCACACCTCTTTTAGGAACAAAGAAAGTAAATGTTTTTTTTTAATGTTTCAAAAGGATGAATGTGTTTTTTTTTCTTGGTAAGTTTTATTAGTTGATAATAATATATTACAAAGTTAAAAATAATTATACTTTTAAAAAATTTATTGCCTTAAAATTGTTGAAAATCTGTAAACAAAAAAAAATATTTATTCGTAAAACTTAATATGTTTTTAATATGTGTAAAAACATAAACTTACGTCATTTAGGAACATAGAGAGTATTCTTTTGAATTCTAGTGATCCATTGGCATAGCTGAGAAACGATCCATGAAATCATCCTCAGAATGCCACCATAAGACTTTCATTGGGCTTAGAATCGAGGTAGCCTGATTCCTTTCATAAAGAGATTAATACACCATTATGTGTTTGTGACTTCTTCTAAAACAGTAGCAGCACAAATGATTCCTAAATAACAAGCTCCCACATACCATATAATATATGTTAATCAGCTTTTTCAATAGTGGATGATTATCAAATCAAACCATCTCTTATATGAATTCTGATCTTAATTTCTTTTACTTTTTCGCATTTTTGACAACATTCCAGTTTTTGTTTATATCCATGGTATTTATTTGTTGCATAAGACTAGTTCATGTGTTATAAATCTACTTTGTTATATCCATGCGGCTGGAAATTTTGCTTAACAAGAAGAAAACCACGGACCGTTGGATGCTCTCGTAAAATTCTTCTTTGAGTCCCTTTCGAATTTGCGTTTCTTCTCAGAGCTCATCCTTTCTGTAAGCTTCACAACTTCATCATCTCTCTCCCGAATTTGATGAATCATTGCGTCATCAATTGAAAACCCTCTTCAAAATTTTCAGTTTTTGTTCTTCATTTTCCAACATACCCATCTCAAAAAAATTTCATTTGCTCTTGGATCGAACTTATGTTAATCAAATTGCATGGCCACCTCCAGAGTAACAGATATACCTTTCTGTGATCCCCTCTCCCGTTGATTTTCCTGTGAAACCACCATGGCCACCTCCAGAGAAACCGCTTCTTTCACACACTCTCACTTTCGATACTTTTTCTCCAACCTTCTCCACACCGCTTACACTTGGTCAGGAGAAATAAAAAAAAAGGTTCAATTGATGGTGTTGTTAGTACTTGATCTCATATGACTCTTCCTCTACTTACTCAATAGATAGTTCAAGAAAATAGTTAGCTCAATCCCAGTTTCTATAACATCTGGTTTGCTAATGATTTCTTTCTATTAATTACTATACATTTATGTGATGCGTTAAGCTTTAAGCTTTTAGTAATCTGATGATGGTTTTGTAGGTTTTAGGTTTGGTTCCTCTGTTAATTCCTTACAGGCTTAGTTTTTTTTATGCATCCGGCACACTGTGCATTATTTTTAGCTTTGGCTCGTGCATTTGCATGTTTCCATTTGGTTTTGTTCATGACAAAGATTAGCTCAATTATAATTTCCAAACATCTCATTGGCTGATGATCATTTGTGGCTAAACATCTCTGTGGCAGGGGCGGATCCACCTTGTAAGGCACGGGGTACGGGGCACGTGCCCCTGACTAAATATATAATGATTCAGTTACGTAGGACATAATATATTAATCTAGGTCTGTGGCTTCAAAGCCCCATCAGCTTTCAAGCTTCCGATATCGAACCCCATTCCATCCGTTTTTTTTCCTTTAATCTAAGAAACATTTACCTTCCAAGACACATTATGAGTTATCAATTACACATAAAGACACATTGGGTCAAGAGAGCACTTTCTTATGCTCATTTGTCTGAATTGCCCTTCAACTAGAGAGAAGGTGTCGGTAACATTTGTCAAAATTCTTTTCAATATTCTCTATAATTAATTCCATTCAACTTTCACCTTTTGGTTTCATATTTCTTAATTCCCTAAACTCAATCTTGCCTCAATCTATCGTCATCTTCATCTCTCATCTTTCGTATCCTTCTAAAGCTTCTTCTTCTTCACAAAATTTGTAGATTTTTTTATAATTCTAAATCACTAATTTCTGTTTGTCGCTTTATCTTTCACTACTTACTGTTTTAAATCTGGAAATCATGGAAACCTCAGATTGAGGCTAAGGAAAATCTATTATGAAATCTCAGATTGGGAAATTCCAGATCTTTACCGAATATATCCAAGGTTTGCTTTTAACTGAACTATGAGAATTTCATATACATATTTTTTTCCCTCTTTCATACTTGTTTCTAATTGATATACAAGAAGATAAGAAATAGATAAAAATTTGATTTTCTTCTTAAGCATACATAGAAGCCTATGTCTCTCCTGCAACATTTGATTCACATGTCGCCCATGCTTTTCATGTCCAACAATTTCCTTGTCCACAAATGGGCTATCCATAAAGCTGTCGTCCATGAATTTCATGTCCACCAAGCTCGTATCCATCCATATCCTCCCCATCGTTCTCTTACCCACCAATCTCATATCTGCATCTCTCTTGTATATCAATTTTTGGATATGACTTAACTATGTGTGTGAGGTAACTATTATCTAAACGGTGGTATATTTTGAGTTAAGTGTGACTTCTCCCTGTTTGTAAGCAAATAAGGGTTTGGAAGATAGTCTCTTGTTGTTGCATCTGTTGCTAATGTTGTTCAGACATGAACTATGGAGTTCACTTCCAAGGTATTACTTTTATTACTCTGTTCTTTCATGTGCTTGATTGGCCTATGTTGTATCCATTAACTATTGAAACCAATGTTACATTTGAAGTTAAGTTGGTAGCTTCCATGTTTGGTATCTAATTGGCACTATACAAAAGTCTGGGACAGTTCACAATATTCAATATGCTGCTCAACTCCACAGATCTGTCTCCCACAATCTTCCTGTCCACGCCTTTGTCGAAGGCATCCACGTACACACATCCCCTGTCCACAACTCGTCTATCTCCAACTTCGCAGTCCACACCTCTCTTATCCACACACACACCTAGACTAGGAAAAACTTCATCAATATATGTTTTGTTGTATCAAGAACTACTTCATCAGTGTTAAATTGTTTTGAGCATGTTGTCCTAAATGATTATTTGTTGTTTTTCTCTTTTAAAGGAACTAATCAGTGTGTCTTTCTTTTCAATGTTATTGTTTTAAATGGTTAGTTGTTTTAGTAGATCATGGTCATTATCTATATGAACCAACATACACTTCCACATACACACCATCCATAACTAGCACCATCCATAACTCATTCTTTCAAATTGCACATACACTTCCACATACGCACCATCCATAACTAACACCGTCCATCACTCATTCTTTCGAATTGCACCGTCACAATACATTCTTTCAAATTGCAGTGTCCACAATATATTGTCCACGATAGTGTGTCCACTTAAATTTATTATATATGAAAGAAAAGTTTGATCATCTTTTTATGAAAATGATGAACTTATAATCCACTAAAACCATCCACAAGACTTCGTCCATGAAATCTAGTCTACGAAACTCTTGTAAGATTAAAAACCTCGTCCACGAAAATTTGTCCATGAAGCCTCGTCCACACGTTCACATATCTTCCATCCACGACTGCACCATCCAACATAAAACCCATTAGCTGTATCCAATATACCTTTACATTTATTACAACTGAACTGTAATATAGTTACAAAGAAAGAAACAAGACTTCTAAAAAGCTAACACTATCTTTACAATAACCAAGGGTAGTTCTGGACAATAAAGGACAGCTGGCGGGATAAAGTGGAAGGAATGTGTGCCAAATTCACATTGTGTCTTCCACCGAGAAACAAACACACAATGTGTCTTCTTGTGTAACTGTCTCTTAATCTAATTTGCTCTTTTATTTTATTTTATCTTCCTGCTGGGTCCCATATATGGTCGAAGAATTCAAAGAGACGTTTGCCATATATTATTGTGATTTTCAGTGACTTATTTTACTTTAAAGACCAGTATTTTCTTTCTATTTATGTTTAATAACCTATTTCATCATGCCGCAAAATATAAATTTCATATATATAGTTTATATAACTAGATTAAATTTAGTTATACTTATATACTCATTGAAATAATTGTTTTCATTATTGGAATGACTAATATAATTATAAAAAAAATCAAATGTAGCAATAAAAAATTAGTTGATAAATCTAAAATACTTTTAAAAGTCACAATATATTTTTTGCAATACTAAGAACGAAAATATTTTTAGTTTTTTTTTTCTTCAAACGGCTGTTCTATTACTCAAGCTTTAGGTGGTCTGGAAAACCAAACCGGAACAGAACAACCAAAGTAGTACAAGTCTCTATAGAAGGATCTCGCTATCTTAGCTAAAGATTCAGATGAAAATATTTGTAGTTAACTTTCATTATGTATATGTTAAAATAATATTTTAAAAAATTAATCTGTGCCCCCGATTTAAAAAGTTTCTGGATCCGCCACTGCTCTGTGGTGCTAAAGGCTTTGAATGGTGCTCAACTTCTTAACCACATCTGCCTATTCAGAGATTAGTTTCTACTTGAATCGTTTATATAGTTACTTTTCTCCAGAAAAACACTGATGCTTGATATTTCGGTATGCATTGTCCCCAGTTTGCAACACTACCTATTAGTTTCCGTACTTTTGCTCACAGTTGAACACTTGAATTATGTATGGTTCTATTTAATTTAGACATGGAATTAATTTTAGCATACTCGTGTCATCTTGTGGATGCATGTAGGTGC